>NC_045482.1:21611158-21808658 GCF_009650955.1 Corvus moneduloides
GTGGTGTAGGGGTGTGAGGGTCTGGGCAGCTGCTCCTTGTAGGGCAGAGGGTACCTCCTCACTGACCCCACTCTGCTCACTGGAGGGGGACCAGATGCTGCCCCCAGGCTTGTTCTGCCAGAGGGGATCTGCACTCCTCTCTGCTCTGCCAGTGCTGCCAGAGCAAGAAAAAGCACTAAATCTGGGACTTGCAGTCAGGGCAAGGTGGATGTAGAGCTTTTGTTGACTGTAATGGAAGGCATTCTCATGTTAATGACTGCAAAACATGGGAAAAAAAAAAATAAAAATGAAAGTTTCAACTAGCTGCATTTATACCAAAAGTGTATGGCTATAAAGAAAATAAAAAATGATGTACATCTGGTGGTTTTGCTCCATTTGCAGATATAAGAAACTAATGGGAAGTTAATAGCCTAAATAAGGGTAAAAAGCATAAAATCATTGCTATTTTCAGCCTCATACTCTCCTGGGGCCATTTTAAATACCCGTGTGAAGTAGCAGACCTATGTCTCATATGGAATTATTTATACTATTCTATCGACAGAACTCATTTCACCTCAGTCTGGCTACTATAGAAATTTCCTAATGTCACCAAAAATCTCTCTTGGCCTTTATATTTTAAGTAGAAGTGGTTTGCTGTATTATCCAAACTCACTTATAAATGAGTGCCACAGTGCTTCAGTTATTATTTATCTTTTACCTTTACAAGAGGAATTAATCTTCAAACCAAGAAATATCCCATAATAAAGTGATAATATTTTTTCTTACTCAGAAATTTAGTTAAAACAAACAGAATTCATGATACTTTAGTATATAGTTGCAAGTTTAGATTCCTTTTCCAAGAAACCGTACACCTGTGTTTGTTTTAAATAAAATAAATTTGCCAAACTTAGAATTAGAGTGCTCCTCTTTGTTCCTCTGTTTTGTTGCACCTTCCTGTAGATTTTATTTATTGTGGGTATATTGGCTACTCCTTCATAAAACTAATAGTAATCAATGAATTAATAGAATAAGGGGAAATGACTCCTGTTTATAAACGCTAAGATAAATAATGTGATATTTATTAGTTCTTTTTATTAGTTGTAGAGGAAAAGGGGTTTTTTATATTGAATAAAGCACTTAACACTTTGGTTCTTATAATTAAACAGTCAACAGTATGTTATACTTGGAGATTGACGTACTTGTGCCTGCAAACAGAACAGATTAATGTAATGTTTTGCTACCTTTGACCTTGTATCCTTGAGTTTCTTGATTCTGTGTCACCAAACATAGTACTGTAATAGAGTTGAGCTCTAGCTAATAGTGTGTGCTATTCTGACTGTCATGCTCCATCATTGTAACTTACTGCATGAGGTCCCCAAAGTAGTCTCAAACACAGAGAGACACAAAGTCACATCAACAAAACCTAAAAGTAAGCAGAAAAGACCCTAAAATGGAAATTCTTCATTCAGTTCATGCAAGACCAATCTGGCTGTGACTGCTGGTTATTCTGAAAACTCCAGCAAAGGAACATTTAAATGAAAATGTTGCTAAAATTCAGCTGGCAAAAGTCATTCAGAAAACATGGCCGAACACCTAATTTTACTCATTGGGTTGTTATGATTTCAGAATTGAGAGGTCAAAATGCTATTTCTTTGTTCTAGTATGTAGTCTTTAAATACAGCCTGTAATGACAGGCAAAGAACTTTCAGATGAGATGTTTTCCATTACCTGGTGCCTTTTCTTCTATGGGTAAGCAGGGAGAAAGTCTCATGGTGATTGAAGCTTCCTTGGGTCCAGTGTGGATCCTGAGGGTCTCCTACACTAAAGATGGGGTCATGGGTGCCAAACAGGAGAACTCCTGGAAGGAAGTCCAGCATATATAAACACATATATGCTGGAAAAAAGCATATGGAAAGCAGTTTTCCAAGCGGGTAAGAAGAAAATACCAAAAATTTACAAACCTGGCTGGAAAGGAGACTTTGCTCCTGGGTAAGGTGGCTCAGTGATTGTTTCAAAGTCACTCTGCTTACTGAAAAAGAAAACATACCAAATGACTCCAGGGCTGCTCCCAGTCCTTTCTGCTGAATCTGGCCTCCTTTGTATGAAATAGCCCTGATTAAGGTGGAGTGTTTGAGAGAAAATGTGGGTGACTCCATGCTCCCTTTGTGATGACAGTCATTGGAAAAGGACCTGAGTTTAAGTGCTTCTAGTCAATACTTACCATACTATAAACCAAAGTATGTAGATGAACACTTATTTGCAATTTTTTGTTACCTTAGGTTTGAAGCAGATGATGAGTATCTTAATAATGTTTACATAATGGGCAGATGTGCTGTGAGCTCTTAGGTTCTGAGAGGAACAGAGATACAGTTGGTATCTGACAGAGGCAGACAAGGAGGCATGGAAGTTTCTCCTTGTGAACCTACTCCTGAGGCCTCAATTATCCTCTCTGCAAAACAGAACTAAGTCTAAGTAGTGCTAATATTTGTTAAGGCTGTGAAAAGTCTGAAGATATCACAAAAAAAAAAAACTTTAAAAAGCAAGGCAACTGTTACTAAATCACTTATTAAGTGAATGAGATTTCAGCAATATTGGTATTCATGCACTGTTGTCTTACTGTGTCATACAGAAAGGGAATGAATGGCTTTGCCTTTATGGCAAGTGCTTTTAAGACTAACTTCCTCTTTTAATATCCTGGGACTAGCTTTCTGAATTTCCAGTCATGATTGAATTCTCCAAAGCTATTATTGCTGGAAACAAAAAAAAAAGAGTGTTCTCAGTGACCATATGCTGTGCTGTGCAGTCATGTAAAACACAAATGAACAGGTAACTATTTCAGACTGAAAGGAAAAACAACATTTGAAACTCAGTGGTCTCTTCAATTAATTTGAAGATTATGAACTTTCATCATGAAACTTATTTTTAACCAGAGACTTCATTTTGTTTATGGCTTCTTTTTGCTTTTGTTTGCAAGATTTCCTTCTTCATACTTGAAACATTTTCATAAAAGCAGATGTGAGTGGTGGTGCTATGGGACCATATTCCCTGTCTCCTGCTTCCTTGCCATGTTATGGGTAATGTTTCCAGCATGTTAAACTTCACAGAGGCTGGCTGACTTTCCTGTGCCAGTATAGCTGCAGAAAGGTAGCCAGAAGAGCATTTTTCTTGTCTTGTATTTGGGTGTTTATGCCTATACTATGGGTTGTGTCATCATATCTAAAATGGTTTTGATTCTGTGTGGGAGGGCAGATTTTTACGACTAAGATGAACATTTTAAGTGTAACTCAAAAACCACTTCCAGCTACCTGCAGTGTCACTGAGGTCTGTGCCCCTAGCCTGTTCCCACATATAGTCACGCCTGTGTTGAGACTGTGCACACTGAATAAAGGTAATCTCCCTAATGCACCTTGTCCGGAATCAGAGGGAGTGTTGCAGTCTGAAAAGATCTATCTTCTGGAGTGATTGACAGCTTACTCCAGCACCATGAATCCCATCTCTACAATGTGAAGGAGGAGCTAAGTTCAGCAGGGTAAGCAGAAACCATCTGACCATCTTTTGCCAGGAAACGAAGCCCAAAAACCTAGTGGGTCACAGTGAACTCCCTGTCAGGGGTCTCAAAATATGCAGACAGCATCAGAGACTCTATTTTGTACATCTCCCCAATATACTTTGAGTAGATTTGATGTGGGCAAAGACTAGAAAATCCCCACTCAGTGTGATTACCTGAATATAATTTTACCTACATCATGCTATTACAAATATTAAGAAGTGTAGCATCTAAGGCATATATGAGTTTATATATATTCAAATGCATTTCTATAAAATCATATCTATGTGCTTATAGTAGATACATATAAATAATTTCTCAATTTATCTCCTCTCTGCATCTTATATTCTTATAATCTTATTTTAATATTAAATCAATAGTTTGGGAGGTTAAATAGCACCAATACAATAAAAGCTAATAAGAACAAGTTCAGTAGTTACTGCCATGTCTGACTTTAAAATTATCTTTTTGTCTGTATACTAAATAGGTGAATATTGCATATTAAAATAGAATTTTTTCTTCTATCTATTAGCAGCCTGTTAGGATTCTGATTTCTCATCTTCTTTCCCATATACAGCAAGAATAATAATACAATTGCTTTGAATTTTGTAGCTGAACTGAATTTATGTACAATAATGGTGAATCAGCAGTTTATCTATGTTCTGTTCTCATGCTATTTCTTAGAAGGAGAGAGATAGATAGATAGATAGATAGATAGAATGGATATTAAAAGCTATAGCCATTATGTTTCTTTTCAGTGGTATCAAACTGGACAAGAAAGCAGAAGCTTATCCTGGACCTTTATGTTCAAATGTAGTTCCAAATAATTAAATCATGACTATTGTAACAACAATTTATTTATTCTTAATTTAGTTTCTTTATTATTTGTTTCACTAAAATGATGAATGCTTTAATTAGTTAAAAAAACCCTTCAATTTACCTCTGATTGGAAATTTATTTGCTAAGCTGAAGTTTTTTTTTCAGGATTGCAAAAACACGTTGCTTTGCTAAGTGAATAAAATGTCTAGGATCTTCCATACTGATCTCTCTCCAAGTGAGCGATAGCCATTTCCATTCTCATCTGTGAGTGACAGTGAAATTTTTTTTGTCTTACAAACTTTGGAAGCATTTTTTTGCAGTAAATCATGTGGAGCTTATTCAAAGGGTCAAAAAACCCTGTCTCTCACTAGCATCATGTAGATGCCAGACTATTTCTAACAGTTACTGTCAATGAAGGGGATAAACTCTCAGCTAAAGAAAAGGGATTGCATCAGCTTTCAGAAGAAAAAAGTGCTCCATTTCTCCTAGCTCCATAGTCTATGTTCAATCAACGTGCAGTTAATGGAAGCCCTCCAGTGCTAAGCAATAAACAAACACAGTTTGGCAAATAGTCTAAAATCAAATCTAGTGTATAAGGTGGACAATACGTAGTTAGTTCCATTACAGAACTCTCCCCTGGGAACTGGAGCAGCTTCTGAGCCCGTCTCATTACGCACCAGCACCATCTGTAGCCAGCCTGAACGTTATTTGGGAATATATGAAGTACACCAAAAAAATAGAGTAGGAATCAAGAGCCAGAGAATTCTATTTCAAGTTTAAATTTTGCTTGTGAAAGATCATTTGGTTTTAGACTCAGCAAACAGTAGGCCCTCATCACTCACAATGAGCTGCGCATGTAGCAGGGATTACTTCAGATCAGAGAGATTGAAGGTAATTGCTACTTTCCACAGGGAGAGATATCTAGTACTAGTGTGGTTTGAGAGATACAGTAAAGCACCATAAGCTGAAACACATCATCCTGAAGCAAACTAGAGACACCTCTCATTGTTTCTCCTTTCCTTGCTTCATTTAAAAAAAATGAATAGTAAATTTAAAAGAATACATAGGAACAGGATGAAATTCTTTAAAATGTGGATTAAAAACGATAATCCCCACTCCGATGTGCAGATGAATATGTATGATACATGTGTAACATAGATGGTACATATTTTTCCACTAAAAGTCAAATGTTTTTAAATAACAGTATCTATGTGTCATTATTGTGTAGAGATCATACAGGTGTTAGAATGCAGATATATGAGCATTAAAGATGAGGGTCCCTTTTCAGGGACATATGAGAAAATAGAATAAAAACCCCAAGTGTTCTCTGCCTCAGAGAACAACAGTTGAACTAAGAACCCAAATATATCTGTTAGTGACTTCAGCAGAATTACTCCTGTGGGATTCATTTATCCTGGGATGCTCAGAGATTGCTGACAGTTGACAGCTACATTAGCTCCCCTTCTCCATTTGGTGGTTGTATGCGATAAGAGAGCAACATCTTAATACAGTATAAAGAGTTTCTTCATGTGAGTTTGTTATAGTAAATTATATGGTTGATTCCAAACAAACTCTTCATTATTGCATCTTAGGAATATTCTGCATAGCATACACAACTGATTTAGTGAGCTTTATAACAAACCTCTTTAAGAGTATTTTCATATACCTCTTTTTGTAAAACCTACAGATTTGGAAACCCTGGCTCTTATTCTTTGCTGGTCAGGAAGATCTTTAAGCTATGTGTGCATCCTTGATGACATTAGATAGGTTTCTGTGCTTCAAAGGGTATTGTAAAACAAGGATCCTTCACTGCCACTGCAAGGTCATGCTTGCTCTTTGTCACTGTTGAATGATGTCCAGCAGGCTTGCTACTAGTCAACATCAAGACTGGTGGTGCAGACAAAGCTGTGAAGGATACCAATGCATTCCACCCAAATTCAAGGAGTTTCAAGTACAGAGACATTGGGCTTTTGGAGTTTTAACAATTCCTTACATGCCTCCTCTTAATTTGTCATTACAGAAATTACACCAACTCTTACTCTCAACAACTTTAGGTTCTGCTCCAGCATAGGTAGATATTTACAAGATAAATGTGAAGTAATTGACTTTTTTTGTGAGGGTTATATCTAAAAAACCCTGAAACCAGCATTCACAGGATTGTTTTTGCCATATTCCTAGGTTGTCTTCACTTCTTTTCATTTCTGACCTTGGTAGTCCAAAATGGGTAATATCAGTGAAATTGAATGGAGACACAATAAATTCTGGTAATACTGAATCCCCTCTATGACCATGTGTGAGTGCCAGAAACTGAACATCTATTTAGTCATCTTGCTCATATTCCTTAGTACCTTTATGGCATTTTCCCATTAAATGGATTGATTATGATCAGTGGATGCATATTCATTTTCTTAATCCCTTTGTGAAATAAAGGATTTTATTTTCCTGAAAGAAATTATAATAGCCAAGAAAAATAGAAAGATATTAGAGGCAGTTAGAATTTACCAAGATCTTTGCACCTAGCAGAGTATATACGTTTTTTGCTATTAGAAGACTGCTGTTTAAAATATTCTTGCTTTTAATGAGCTAGTTATAAAACTCTGACTGATTATCAGATTGTTCTGTCTGTGAAAATTGCAAGTTCTTGATTAATAAATGAAATTCTTCTGAAAAGAATTATCATTAAATGTTTCATGAACAAGTACATTTAATTTATAATGCCACCTATGTAACTCCAGAGAAAAAGAAAGATAATATAGCATATACATTGTAACATAGATTTAAACACTTAGAGCAACTGTTTTCAATTTAAAAGAAAATCCTGATATTTTGAGGGGAATTCTTCCACATTTGTACACCTTACTCCACTGTTAGTTAAAATTATAAAGCTGGGAGTAAATCTGGTGTCATAAAAGTTAGTACTGATCACAAAGTTGTTGATGGTGTAACTGTGCATAGTTAAGTTTTATCACCTGAACATATTTAAACAAAATACGGTTTAGTAGAACCAGATACACAGTCATATATATCCAGAAACAAATTCATACTTACAGCACGAGGAACTGTATTTTGGTAAGGAGTGAGTGGAAGGTATTTAAAGGTCATAGTGGACAAGCAATTAAACATGAGATCCCAATAGATACTGTGGCAATGGGGCCTAGCCTAATCTTTGGATATTATAAATGAGAGTAGTATGTCAGAATTCTGTATCTACCTTTGCTCTTCATTTTTTTAAAAGATGTTGAAAATTGGAAAAGATTTGGGAGATGAAGAAAATGTCTTATATAGCAAGACTTTGAGATTATCAAAAGAAGAATCTATGTTAAAAGGGTATACATACTTTGCAAAGTGAGAGATGCCAAGTGCCAAAGAATTCATTGGTCTGTCAGAGGAAGACATCTCAAGAACTGGTGTTCAGAAGAAGAAGATAGATAAATTCAGACTAGAAATGAGGCATTCAATTTTAATGCTGACAATAATAACTCACTGCAACCAGCTCCAAAGTGAAATGGTAGGTCCTCACTCTCCAGATGCCTTACAAAGGTCTGGATGCCTTTCTGTTGCCCACTACTGTATAGAGGACTGTTTGGCCATAGTGGGTGAAATTAGAGAAACTTGTATTTGTCAGGATGTCAGTGATCTCTTCTGATACAGCAAATGTCAAATAAACTTGTGAGGATATGCATAGAACTGATGGTGAATGTGGAGTTGGGGCAGACAACCTTCCATAAAAATGTGTGTTAGTCATCTCCCCTGTCCATCTCACAGCAATCAGCTAGTTGCCTCTAAGCAGCAATAGCTCATGAAAGGCAGGTAAATGATCTGAAAACCAGGAGAAGAATCCACTGTGCAAAATGTTCTTATAAATTGCAAATAATAGAAATATTGGCTTCAGTAGCAGTGTTCCTTTTTAATAAGACAGCGCAGATGGATCCTGGTCAAAAGGTTTTGGACTGACTCCTTGAGGAATTCCGAGTTGCCTGGTTTTGCCTCTGCCTGGTAGGATGCAGATTCAAAGAGGGTATGCTAAACAAGAGCCATCTGGAAAACTAATTCAGGGTTCTTTAATGTTATGATATTATCTATGACAAAATAGGTAATTTTTACAGAACTCCTTTCAGTAAGTAATGCAGATCAGAATTAAAAGAATTTTCTTATTAAACGAGTGATACTACAGGAATCTGTAGAAGACATGAATGGATGGCTTTGTGGTACAGACGTTCTGAAAAGAAACAGAGAAAACACCCCAAAACAGTAATATTTGTGTTTGTAACTTAAGTTCTGATTTTTATATCTTTTAAAAGAGGTTTAGTTGTAAAATGTAATATTATTAAATGAGTTAATAAGTAAATAATGAGTTGCTATTTTTGGTGTAGTCACAATTAATAAAGAGCACATATGTTTAAGCTATGGTAACTACTTCAAGAAGTCTATTCTTCATTGTGGATAGTCCAAAAACTGTGGTCAAATGTTCCATTTGCCCAAAATATCCCAAGGGAGGTGCTTGGAAATCATTGAGTATTGAAATTTCATAACTGATGGTTTTAGCTGATTATGAAGGTGTTTAATACATTTTTCAGTGCCAACATGTTTTTTATTTGTCTCACAAACAGGTTTCATAGGGGGTGAATCTGTTATGTATTCCAGACTCCTTTTTATCCTGGATGAGTGCTGCTGATGCTTTTGCAGTACTCCACATATATAGACAAGATTCTCTCCAGAGCCAGGCTTTCAAAAACCTAGTTTTCAATTTGGTCCTGCTAAATCTTTCTTCTGCAAGAGCTACCTTTTAATTTTCTGAACTATGAAATATATAAAGCATATGGTTGTGATCTCAATTGCTTTCATCATAGGAAGACCTCATCCTCCTTTACAATAAAAAATAAACTCAGGAGTAGTTGAGTTATTGAACACATTTGGAACTTAATTAATGATCAATGTCTAAAATGACTGCAATCGAGTACTTACCCTCATCAAACCACTGTCCCTTTCCATCACCCACTTAACTGACCCTGCAGTTTGGCCTCCTCTATTTATCTGCTCTGTCTGGACAGGGCCATAGAACTTGAAGAGCTATGCTAAAGCTGAGGAGCTGCTGTAATCCTTGTTATATGAATAAGTCTCCAAGGAGAAACAAATATATCCGACTGAAATAGTAGCTATGAAGACAAATCTAAAAGGGACAGAACTGTGTGAATGCATAAGGTTCAAAATTAGTGTGGGTTTTTTTTTTCTAGAGATAGAGGATGAAATACTTCCAAGAAAATGCTGAAGACTTGCTGGTATGTCAGCAGCTTTCCTCTGCTTCAAGCTAAAGAAGCTGCTATTGAGGGTTTTTGTGCTACTAAAATAAAATTATTTAATGAATAATTAATGTGTTACAGTGCATTTCCAGTATATTATGAACCATTAACAAATTAAAACAGAGTGGTCAATTTAAAGTAGGGCTTATGACGCATTTACTTTTCTGTTATTTGCTTGTTTACTTTCTGCTGTAGAATGTGTTGATTCATAGTTCTCCTGATCACCAGCTTAATCTGCACTGGCCTATTCTGTGACACGTCGCCGTGTGAGTGTCCATATGTTCAAAAGCACTTAAACACATTCCCATTTTCTCACTGTTGGATAGGTAAACAATATTTGGGTATATATAATCGTGTCATTTGTTTCTTTCAGGAAAACAATACTTTTAGTATTGATCAATGGTAAGTGCACGACTGTTCAGTCTTCAAAGCCTTGCCTGGTATGTTATGTTTGTCCTAATCTAGTACAGGGGGGAAAAAAAATGAGTAAGAGTCTATTTTCCACGTTTCTTTTTTTCTGCTTGCTATTGTTTAAAAAGCAGCTTTGAACCTTGTTCATGGCTTCCCCAGATTTTGCTGTTAGCTGCCAAGTCCCTGTCAGATTGAAATTGAAACGGCAGAAAAAAGATTTTCAACATACTTTTTCTGCAATTTTTTTCTGTCTTTCACCTCTAATGAAATGACCTTTAACTGCCCCCTCATCCTACACTAAGCAATGCTGAGTTTTATACCCTAAATTTCAACTACTTTATCAAATTAGCTACAAAATGGATATTTAGAAATGAAAACAAAAGTAATTTAAAAGGTGTATATGAAGCTTTGCATTTGTTGTGTTCAGATGCATTATGGAACTTTTTCCTTCAAAGACAAAAACCTCTGCACTTGAGAGACCTTGCCTCTTACTCAGTGCTCATCCAAATATACATATTTTATTACCACCTATCAGTGTAAAGCTAGCCTCATTTAGATTTTACTGTATTTATATATAAATAGTTATCAGTTGATGCTTTAAATCTGTAGTAATTTGCTGTGAAATAATTGCCTTGTTATTGAAAAAATGAATTGACTTAGCTACTTCAGTGTTAGGCTCTTACATCCTAATGGAGTATATATACAAATTGCCTATTGGAATACACAGTATGAGAAAGTCAGACTTACCAGCTCATTCTATTTTTATACCTTATACGACGTTCAACACTTTACTCTTGATGAAATGTGCTTCAGTCCCTTGTTGCACTACCTAATGTGCTAGTATTTCTTGCTACATTACATTTTCCTCTATATGGTCTTTAATGGAAAAGATGCTCAGCAGCATAAATATATCTAAAGCCAACAGTAAAAAAATACTTAAATAAATAACAGATGCACAAGGGAGCCATGGGATAAATATACAGGAGGCACAGAGTCGTAATCACATGTCTGAACTACTAGACCCATTATCACCATGTAGCAAAATACACACTAGTAATTATGTAGGTATCCCACATGCCCATATGATTTTGAACTAGGTCAAACTATCTCCAACACTGCAAATATTTGTAAAGAAACTATGATTTTTGAGAGATAATATCTGATAAATTGTGGTAGACCTATAAGGTGCATATATGTGAGAACATACAGACCCATAACACACGTGATTTTATGTGATTGTGAAGCTTGTCAAAGAGAAGATTTAATTGAACTGGTTATAGCCACCACACATAGCACAATTAACCAAGATAATTTTGCTCCATCAATGCACCACAACCCTGATTCTTCAGACCACTGGTAGTACAATCTGGGACATCAAGAAAAACTTTGACAAACTTAATGGTATTGTTTTTCATGTCAGTAAAGTCTAAAAGCTTACAGGATGCGATAGAAACCTTTTATTTTCCTTTTCTACTTGTACACCAAGTCAGGGCCTTTATCTCACTTTAGATATGAAGAACAAAATATCACCTAAGCCTGATTCTCAGTATCTTTTCCTAGATAGTGTTTAATTAAATAATTTTTTTAAAAAAGTATAATATGTGCAACAGTAGTGCACATTTATGGAAAACTAAATGCAAATCTCATTTATAGCTTAGTTTTGATATGCCTCTTCACTGATAAACCTGTCACTGAGCCTCTACTTTTTTGTTTGGTGTTACATTGGAGAGGTTTTCCTGGTTCACTGGATATTGCATTCTACCATTTTAGTTTTTAAAGTTGTTTTACTTTTTGTGTTATGAAATGTCTTTGTGTTAAGCTCCAAAAAGCAATAATGAAAATCTAATTTTTTTTTGATATAGCAAATGACTCCTTGTATTGCCAAATGCTACTAATTTGATTGGCAGAAATCAGGCCATGAAGATGTGCTGATTTTGGCTGGGGTAGAGTTAATTTTCTTCACAGTGGCTGGTAGAGGGCTGTACTTTGGGTTTGTGCTGAGCACAGGGTTGATAATAGAGAGATGTTTTTGTTATTGCTGAGCAGGGCTTACACAGAGCCAAGGTCCTTTCTGCTCCTTGTACGGCCACGCTGGCGAGGGGGCTGGGGGTGCCTGGGAGGCTGGGAGGAGACACAGCTGGGACAGGTGACCCCAGCCAACCAAAGGGACATTCCAGACCATATGACAGCATGTTCAGCATATAAAGTGGGGGAGAGAAGGAGGAAGAGGGCGGACGATTGGAATCATGGCATTCATTTTCCCACGTCACTGTTACATGTGGTGGAGCCCTGGCTGTCCTGCAGATGGCTGAACAGCTGCCTGCCCATGGGAACTGGTGCATGAGTGCCTTGCTCCGTTTGCTTGTGTGCACAGCTTTTCCTTTACCTATTGAAGTGTCTTTACCTCAACCTGTGAGTTCGCTCACTTTTACCCTTCTGATTGCCTCCCCCATCCCACTGGTGAGGGGGTGAGCAAGCAGCTGTGTGGGGTTGAGTTGCTCTCTTGGGTTACATGAGGACAGAAGATTTGGGATTGGTTTTACCTTGCAGAGTGTATATTTGTATGTTCTGCAGCCAGCACAGTGCTGCTAATTGGTTAATTACTACTAATGTGTATACAAGACCTTGCAAATTAAATTTAGAACAACTTTTGATGTTTCAAGACAACAGCAAAAACTGAGACACAGAAACCATCTTTATCTTTTTCTCCTTACTTTTGAGTATTTGGCGCTTACTGCTGTTTTGCTCCTAGAAGATTTTGAAGGTATGGTCCCAAAAATCAACAAGCATGGAAAATAGGAATATGTGTAAAAATAGAAGTGAAAACATCTACTTTTCACGGTGCAGAGAAAGCGCATGCAAACAAGATGCCACACAATGTTCAGAAACAAAAAGCTGGATTATGTTAGTTTAGTTTGATGAGGACCTCTGCACAGCAGGACTGCCCTAAGAGCAGTTTCAGGAAAAATTTTAAATGTCTTTTTCCTACAGATAAGAAATGACAAACATTTTGCATTTAATATGTTGGTCTTAATTTCCTTCTGTGCCTTGATTACCTACTAAATTTTGCTGTCCCATTTTGCTGGGGAAATGATAAAGAAGAATATACACACATGGGGTGGGAAGTTGGTCCTCTAGCTGCAGAAGGCTTCTTTGCCTTATAAAAATGCTCATCCTGAGTGTTTACAGTGTAGATAAATGTTGTATCTGAGTATAACCCTTGAGCAGCACCTACTATTTACTTAAAAACATAAAAAAGATGTTATTTGCATACAACCAGTGACACAGAGTGTCTTTTTCTAAACCATTGTACAAACTTTGGTCTTTTATATACCTCCAGAGGTGTTCTCAGAGGTAGCAATGCCCATGGCCAGAAGTTGCAGCAGCTGGAAATACTTCTCTTTTTTTTTGTTACTGTTTAGAGATTAGAGATCTTTAGAGATTTTCTTTAATTAACATGTACTAACAAATGCTTCTTAAGGAGAAAAGCACTAAGTTAAAATTTTAGTTAGATAAATGCATATTAGCAAAATCTCTCTCAAGATCCAGCTTACAGAGAGCCAAGATACAGAGAACTGTAGATAGGGCATAAGAAATGGGAATCAGGGTACTGGAGTCCAATTTCTTCCTATGTCATTAACTCACAGTAAGTGTCCTTAGATGTAAAACACATCACTTCTGCTTCCATGTGTGTATAAATAGTCTTGCTGATAATTAGTAACCTCTATGAAGTGTTGTGATGAATACAGCTAATTACAAGTAATAGCTAACTAATAGTAATGCTTTTTGGAGAGTCACAGTATAATTTAAATATGACTTCTTTAAATCCTCACATGTTAATATTGACAGGGTTCATAAGGCTAAACAGACATTTGAATAAATGGCTAGACACTTATTTACTGTTCTAAAGTATATCATGTCAATGAGTGGCTTAATATTATTCCTAATATCTACACTCAGACGACTTGTGTATTAATAGCCATTTGGAACCTATACTTGGTGTCTGTCAGAATATATGATATAAAGTAATAAATTTTAGACCAGGAAATCTGAAAAAATTGGAAAACCAGTTTCAGCTTGGAAGACAGAAACTTTGCATCTTGAAAACAATTTTTTAAAAAGTGCTTTCTAGTGGTCTTTTAAACTCTCTATTGGTGGTGAAGAACTTCAGCTCTTCCAAAAGCTGGACTTCAGATTCACTCCCATAACCACTGGCCTCAACACTCTGCATCCACCCATGTCCTTCACCAGACATCTCAGCAGCCTTTGCTGTCTTCCCAAATCAGATTGCTAAACTGTCCTACCTTCCAGATGTCATCTTTGACTATTGATTAGGTCAAGCTTCTGCAGTTTGAGCGTGGTTCTGCTTTGTGATAACTCTATCAAGAGTGAGGAAGAAATAGCACAAGTGGTAGCATTATTTGCTTCTCATGCATCCCCCACCATGCTAAGAATCAGTGGCACTGGTAGCAAAGGTGTGAATAATATAACTGATATAAAAATTAGGTAAATGTAAATTCCAGCCAGCGTGCATTATTTACTGTTCTAGTAAAGCATCTCAGAAGTTTTCCTGAAGACGAGTCATGTATTTTGTGTCTAGCAGTTGTGGTGCATGGACTTCAGGGCTGATTCCTAAGCTTGAAGGCACAGCTGTGTTTCACATATAATGCCTGAAAGATTACAGCACTAAAAAATTTCTCAAAACAAAGAATGAAATTAAAGAGACTTTTTATGGCTTTAGGTGGGAATTTTCTAGCTGTTTTATGGCAGTAGTTCTTCTATACTAAGATGTCAGTTCATCTGGTAATTGAACTTGCTATTTCTTCAAGCCTGGTTTGCAATTTCTTTTCCTGTTTTTAGATTACTTGTACATTGTCTTCTGCTATGTATGTAGATACACATGTTATGTACATGAGTACTTTTTACTTTTCTCAAAAATTGAACTACCTGAATTGTAAAAAATGTGAGAATACAATCTAGAATAATGCTTTTCAAGAATGCCTTTAAATATTACATGGAGATCAAGGAAATAACTTTTTGGTGTGCTAACCTATTGACAAAAACAAGCAATAATTAGTTTACTTCCTTCTCTGTTGCTAAGATCTAAACAGGACTTATGGTTGGCCCTATCAGATAGGGCATGGAACTAATGAACATTAATATTTTTATATTTGAATGAAACCAGGATGATTATTTGCTTGTTTTTTTACTGTGACATAGAGTTATAGCGGTACTACTTCTCTGCTTCTCTCTGAGTAAAAAACAAATTAATGATAAATAGAATGTGATGTTTTTTTGTGTTTACCTTAGTTATATTTTAATTTCAATTAGGTATTTTAAAAGATATTTAATATGTGATTTCACTGTCTTGGGCTAACCCCATAAAATACCTTGCCTACTAGACAGATGAACTTCTCTTTGGTAGCACCTAATTACAATTACCTGAGGAATACCATTGAGGATATTCAATGTCAAGGTAGTGAATTTGTTTCCTCTATACCTGTAAGTCAGAGAAAACAGGGTCTTCTGCCCCAGTATAATGTGGCTAAAGTTCAGATTCATCCTCTGCCAGGAATCCCGATTGTGGAGTTTGAGAGATTTTTGATCTTTCATGTGATGTTTAGACCTTTTCTGTGAGTCTGTTACCATGGTTCCTCCTAAGGAATTCTCCTTAGTATCTTTATATAGAGTCTCCAGGGCCAAATGGTTTAAAACAACATTGTTTTGTTTGTAGTCAAACTGAATGACCTTCTTTGAGGTAATATCCAAAAAGACAATTATCTGCCCTCATCAAAGCGATCTTTCTCTAGTCTGTCTCCTTTGGAGTACTCTAACACAATTCAAATAAGTCTGGAATCAATACTTTCTTTTCTGAGTCACCCACCTGTGACCAGGGACTCTCCTACTGAGGGATGTGAAGTACCTGGAGCTCTGGTAAGTGAAAAACCACTTCGTCAAAGTGGCCTTTAGGCCGACTCCTCAGACCAGGACAAATCATCTACATTGTCTGACTTTGCATTAAATTTACTCCTTCCCTGGCTGGCTTTGTGTGGGCTCCACCACCCTACTGACCAAGATCTTAAGCTAGAAGAGTAAGTGTAGCTGTTAAAGATGTTCAAAGTAATCTGCATTACCAAGGTAAGCTTTATATCTTATCCACATCTTTTATGGTTACAAAATTGGGGGGGGAAAAAAGTGTTCACGAGATCAACTTTTTTTTTAAACGAAAACCTTCTGCTGTCAGCAGCTCAGGAGTCATTCAGGAACACTGTCAGAACACTGCATCTTGGCACCTCTACTTTAGGCAAAAAGTGCCAGGGCATAGGCATCTGAGAGAAATGTGAAGAGCATACTTTAAAACGTTAAAAATTATCACTTCTAGGAATAGGTAAAATTTAGGGCTAGAGCAGGAAGAATTGCAGCTTTTCTGAATGTATGCCCTTTGGAAACTCAAGCTATTATTTTCTAAAGGTTAAAGCTTTTTTGACGTACAACAGTTGCTTCATTCAGCAGCTTGCCCTACAGTGGCAAAGTCTAGATGTGGATGATCCGTTTCTGGAAGTTTAAGGCCAAACTGGTCTTTCCAAAGTCTGAAGTGAAGGTGACCATGAATATACCATCCAGCAAGGAAAGCTCTAGCCAAATAGGTTGTGCAAATGGCCAGGCAACCTAGGCATGTTTCCAGCTGAATGATTCTTCTCTGTGCTAAATCAAAATACATGACCTTCTGTAGAAGTCCTAATTAGAGAGATCATTCATTTCCTAAACCTGGGGGCCATCAAAACTACACTGATGATTTAGTTACTGGCCCTGAAGTAGACAGGGCAAACAAAAGAAATCCCAACCCAAAACAACAAAACAAAAAAACTCTCAAGTTTTCCTACACAAATACCAGTTATCCCAGAAAGCAACACAGAACAAAAATATTGGCAGAATTAAATAAAGACAAGTAATGCTATGCATAGGTAACTGATGCTTAATCATATGAAAATCTATATGCTATATGCATGAATTCCTTGAGAATTTATCTGGAGCAGTGTTCTGAAAACATTGCTTGTTTATATGAGTGCCAGAAGGAAACAGTATTTCACAAGAAATTATTGGAAAAGCTGAGACACAGTGAATGAACAGAACCTTTTAATAAAACTTCTTATTGATAGAGATGGTTTTATTCTGACTTTTTTTTCAAATGCTAAAATCAGCTTTTCTTTAAAAATAATATAAAATATTGCTTCATAATAAGATGTCAGCCATAGTTTTACCTGTACTGTAATATGCTTCCTAATATTCCACAATTTCTGACCATGCCTGGATATATTGAAGTGCCCTTAGCTTTGCCTCAGGCCCTTAGTACCTCCAGCTGTTATATTATTGGCTGATTTACTGGGAAAATAAAGAGTAGAAATACATAAATGAACATTTTTGTTGCTACCTAATAAGGAGAAAAGAGATTTTTTTTCTCTCTCTGAAGCAGCAGAGGCTCCTTTTATAAATGTGAACCCTCTACAATCAGCAGCAGTCTTATGAGCTGACAATGCAATGTAGTCTGATTTTTTTCAGAATTACATTTAAAATACAGTAGTAACATAATTAGTAAAATAAATTTATATCTTAAATAACCAAAATTAAATTCCATAACTGCAGTGCAAATTATTTAGGTGAATTAAACTCAGATGTCTCCACATGCTCAGTATTAAATTGCAGCAAAAATTTGAGCTGGGTCCAGGATGTGTGTTAAAAAAAAAAAAAGAAAGAAACTCGTGACATCCCTCCATATCAAAATGTTTTGGTAATCATTCTGTTTAAATAGTAACATTTTATTTTTTTAAACACTTAGATTCTTGATCTGAATCCATATTCATGGAGGTCTGCTGTAATCCACTTTACCACTTAATGTTGCAATTCAAATGTTCAGTAAGAAGCAAAGCCCTCCAGAATAAAGCATGAATATTACCGTGTGGGGGCTGTAAAGAGAAGACTATTAGAATATATCACCAACACACTAGGGGACCATTTAGTGCACTGCTCTAAATACATCATTTAATTACAATGGAGACATTACTTCATGTTTCTACTGATGTAAGTATTATTAGAATTCATGATATTCGCAGGCTACTGTGGGCCATTACATTGGCCATAAGCTATTCCATAAGATTTACTACTAAAGGCCCGCAAGGGTATTTGAGCATTCATGGATTCTGTGGCAGTAGGCTTTTATCTAAGACACATAAGTGAGGGACAACCGAGTTATTATCTCTAAGAAACATAGCTTAATATTTTGGATTCTAAAGGTTAAGGTACCATAAATCCTGAATTACTCTGAGATATCACATAAAAAGACATTTTTATTTTATTTTACTCCACTCTGCCTCTTAAAATATTTTATGATGGCAGTTTCTGGAGTTGTACCATGTTGTTTACATTCAGTCCCTGGATGCATCAAACCCACTGACACAGCATTTCCTTTAAACTGCTCTAATGGAGGCAAAAAACATGCAGAGGATATTCCCCCATTTCTGCTCTCTCATACACAGTGCTCCCAGTGTGATTAGTCTGTCACCCTGATTTGATGAGAGTCACCGCAGACTTCCCTATCCCATGGAGAGCCTTGTTAGGGAACTAGTGGACAGTGTCTGGCAGGTCCTACTGGAGGCAGTAGGACTACTGTGCATGTGGAAAAATAAATACAAATCTCTGGCATTTTGAAGCAGATAGCTTGAATGTTCAGAGATTAAACATTTCTGCTGAAGCTGGTAGTGTAAAAAGTGTGTCATTTTCTTCTGTAGATGATCTACAGATCTTTAGCAGTGCATGATGTTAGCTGGGTGTTCAAATAGTTTTCTTAATTATGACAGTAAACAAGCAGCTTGCATTTAACTCTCCTCCTCCAAAATAATGTAGACTTCATATGTTATCATTAGGAGTCATTATCCAGTTTCTTTATTTTTGCATAAAAACATAGCTGTACCACATTCAAGCAAATAACACATGATGTATTATGAAGAAGGATGAGTCAGTCTTTCAGGCAGAACACAGCAAGCATCTCTAGCGCAGTGCGGATCCAGCAGTAGGGCCAGCTCCCTGCACCCTTGCCAGGAAGGGTCCTGGCATCCTCACGCTCCAGGAAAGAGTCGGAGCATGGCACTGCCTCTCCCGGCAAGGAGCACAATGTAAGTGCTGACAGGTCTATGATTTGCTATTTTGAACAGCAATTCTTTGGTATCCACCCAAAGTGTCTACCCAATTAGTTTGCTTGGTTTCATAGCTAAGTGTCACAATTTTATTTGTTAATTTCAGTGGATATTACTGGGTTAATTGTCCTTGAAGAGCTTCTCTAACACTGGAAAAGGCTCAAGAACATTTTCTATAACAATTATAACAACCTGTTCACAAATTATCTGAGAGTTTGAGGTGAATCAAAATTGCTTTAGGAAAGCTAGAAAATCAGAGATACCTGCTAGTAAATTCTCCAGGACAAGAATTATTCTTCTCCTTGTCCCACTTCTTTTGCCCTTATACATTCTGCTTTTATCTTGGGCCCATTGATTGCTAGAGCTTAAGAAGTAGTAATAGAGAAGAGGCAGTCCTTTGCAGTTTTGCAGCTATCAGGAGGGCTGACAAGAATTTTCTTTCCACAAAACAAAGAGATACAGAAAGATTGGTCTTGTGTAGCATGTACTTAACTGTTAAATAAACAGTGAGCTTTTAATTAAAATATAAAGTCTAGGCCTTACACTTGTTTTCTCATATCTTTACTTAGTACCAACTAGTCATTCCACCTTAGTTTACTCTGTGTGTTTTAATGACTGTTTTAAAGAAATAAAGAGCTCTGTTTGGCCAAAGAATTATTTTAGATGCAGAGAGCTGGTTGTACTTCCTCATAAACAGCTTTGAATCCGAAGTCTTTTCTGTGTGTATCTGTGAAGCCAGAGACTTCAGAGAAGTCTGTATTTTTTCTCAGGCTGCTCTAGAACCGGCACAGGGTTTGGGAGTGGTGGGCTCTGTACCATGCCAGAAGTATGTGAAGTGCCATAGAGCAATTGCTTGGGTTGCCTTTTGTTCCAGTAGTTGAGTCTGCTGAGGGCTGAAATTGATTTTCCTTATGTTAGCATGTGAAGGCTCTGCCCCTTGACCTGCTGCCGGCGAGCGTGCAGGGCACACAGAGGCTGCAGCTTTGCAGGAGTAAGCAGCACTGTGGTTCTTATCACTGGCACATTCTTCTTCCAAAATTGTTCTCTCCCCTATGCTTTTCCTTCCTACCCTATTCTGCACTGTGCAGATGCTGGATTGTCCCATAAATATTTTGTATGCCTGAAACAATATTTTTTTTCTTGCAATAGCATAATATTTTTAAAAAGTAGCAGAAATGGTTGATCTGTATTCATGAACCAGATAATACTGTTGAGTGCAGTGAAGCACATTGCCAGCAATTGGTAGTATGGGCCATCTACTCTATGCCATTATTTCTGTGCAGCTTAATTCCACGTAAAAAATTCTGCTCGTATGTCACTTTTGCCAGTGGTGATGCAATGATACGTAAAACAGGGAAAAGTGAACAGAGACCACAATTGTAAAAACAAGCTCAGTGATGTTCACACTATAACTATCTTCAGAAATTGAAGAAATACATATTTTGCTAGATGAGTCAGTTCTTTTTGTCTCCTTTCCTCAAAAACATAATTCCTTCCCTCCTCCTCCTCAGTTTTGTTGCTGTAGTTAACTCATCCACTGCCTCTTAGCTTATGTCTCATTGCTGACCAGGAGACTGGTTGCCACTGCTGTGATTAACCCAGTTGTCCAAAGTCATATTGGCTTCTTGGGTTCTTTGAATGTGAATTTCCATACTCTGTATGAGATTTTTTTTTTCTTTTAATTTTCAGCATCCACGAAACATACATATACACCCAGACTGGAATATTAAAACATGCTCATTGCTTTTTACCTGTTAGGAAGTAAAGAGGGAGAATGTGTTAAATCGAGAACATGCCATGTTTCAATGCCTGCTCTCAGTAGGTGGCACTCTTTCCTCTGAGTATGTGCCGAGTTAAAACCTCAGAAAGTCTGCTCTCAAGGTTCTCAGTTTAACTCAGAATCAAGAGTGGGGTCCGGCAGTTTCTGGTTGCTGAAGGCTCGGAGCAATTTTTGCACGAGATGTGGCATTGCTTTCTTGCATCCTTGCAATTTTCCATACTCTTGCAACTACAATCTCTATATCTGTGTTTTCTCTGTAGTTTCAGAAAGATTTGTTGCTCATAGTATTCCCCACCATTACCCACAAAATAGAATTGACATGACATATGTCTGCTTTGAATGACTGACAAGGTCTTCACCAGAGATGGTGGCATGTCATTAATTAGTGAGGTTATTTTCTAGTCCTCTACAGACTGTAAAATATCTTTGGTCTTCTGAGAGGTTTACAGATATCCCATATATAAGGCTTCATTTCTTTTAGCTGTTCTTACATTTTAATAGTGGGGTAATAAAGAAGTAGTGTTTTCCAGTTTTGGAGGTTTAAATGGACTTGTAACTAATACAAAATACAAAAGTGTATGTCTATATTCTTTGATAATATTTTGAATTCTTTTTTCTTTGCTGTGCAGTGTAGAGGGTTGTCATTGGTATTCTTATTCAGAACTATTCACAGGCAGAAAAATTACATTGTAAACCAGATGCAAGAAAGAAGAAAAATGGAAGGGGAGGAGGGGAAGGGGAAAGAGTAAAAAAGGGTGCAAGAACATTGTGCCACTTCTTATTGCATCTTAAATAGAAATTAAATGCTTTTCAATAAAGAGGGCATCATGTGGTCTTTACCTGCAATCTCTTGCACGAGTGCAGTTCTAAGTTAGAGTAATAGGATCTCCACCCCTCTATGTAACAGAAGATGTAGATATTTTCAGAATTTAGAGCTCAGTAATGCAAAAAGCTTTGGACTGTACTTTGGGAATATTTTACTCCAAGAGGCCTGCCTTGCAGTTTGTTAAGATAATCAGAATAGTCATAGGAACCGAATTATTTTTTAATTATTATTATTGGAAATGCAACAACTTGGCTGTATTTGTGTTTTATTTCCTCTGTTAAATTTCCCCATTGTCCAGGCTACCAAAGTAGAAATGAGATTGAGGAAGTTAAGATTCTCCAGTAGTGAGGAGGAAGCACACAAGCAGTCAAAAAAACCCCTCTTTACATGGGGTGGGAGAATGAGTAAGACTGCATTGAAGCAAATAACCGTTCTGCAAGCAGAGACCAGCAATCATTGAGAACCTAGGTGATAGCTTTCCCTCTCCTTTGGAAGACACCCTCTCTCTATGGGGACTTCTGGAGAGAAAGCATCTAGGAAATTGTCAAAGCAGGCATCGTCAACATTTGGAAAAGCAATGACAGTTTTGTCTGTGTTTTCTCTGTCCTGTGCTGACTGCTTGTCTACTTTCCCTACCTCTCTTTTTGTATACAGTGCTTTCACTTTGGGTCCTATCCAGTGCTTTCACTTTGGGTCCTATCCTATATCCATCTGACGTTTTTTGCAGTATTTCTTTGTTACTCTCCTCCTGCATTTGAAAGTATCTCCTTTTCAAAAGGATCTTATGACTTTTGTCACTACCAGTCTTTTCCCTGCTTGTTTTCTTCCCCCCTGCCACTACTTCCTGTCCTGTCAAAGCAACTCAGTGGTGCCTACTCTCCCTGGCTCATTCCTTTGGTCTTCTCCAAGCCATTTTCTGAAAAGTAGTAATGTTATATACCTGCCTGAATAGGTGAGTTAAGTTTTCTTCAAGTAGTCTCTAAAAGGTTGGTATGGAATGGAATATACTTGGAATAGGTCACCTCTTCTGAATATTTGTATTAAAGAGCTGGTGAGAGCAAAGGACTCCTAGACTCTGCTATCATTGCTGGGACAGATAGATTAAGACATAGCATATAGCTACCTTTTATTTGAAAGCCAAGTGAGACTCTAACTTGGTGGTACAGAGGCAATTCTCTAATGTCATGCTGGGAAGAGAAAGTAGAATGGTTTAAGGGCCTTGATAGATGTCTGTATTTTCTGAGTTTATTTTTCCCATCACATGTGACTAATTTTCTTTCTCTTTAACTAGAGTCTAAGATACTCCTAAACTGAGATGTGGCCTGTTTCCAGCCATGGTGTCTTCTGTTTAGGTACGTATACAGTAAATCTGAAAAAGCAAAAGGATTAGCTGACACAAGTAGGACTAGGCTTTTTGTAGTACCTCTATGTTCATACAATCATGATAAAAAAGATGTACAGAGTTCTCCTAGTATTACTCTAACTTTACTTAGGAATGGAGTTGCAACTTTAAGGAAAATAGGGTATTGACCTTGTATTTGTGATGGGGGAAAGTTCAACTCATCAGGATGAAGGTTTTGCCCCTCCCTCTCTCCCTCCTTTCTCTCTCTCCCTTTCTCTCTCTCTCTCTCTTCCTCCCTCCCTCCCTCCCTCTCATTTTGATTTTCTTTTAATTCTTCTCTCTTTAGGTGATTTATATCACACAGCCATAAATACTGCAGCATCTGTCTCTGGAGTCAGATTATTATATTTAGTATGTAAAAAAGAACATAGAAAATTCTACTTCACATTACAATCAATAATTTTAGCACTATAAAACGTGTCCTAGAAATTAATTTTTTAAACTTCTGTAATACTTTAACATATTTTTTCTGTATTCATCACATATAAAAGAGCCAACAAACTGTGTAAGCAAGAATGGGAAATCACTGTGTTCGAGAGCTCAGCTTTACAGACGATCCACACTACTGTAGGCAGTTGTACTCTTTACATTTGTAGGCAATTCATAATGGGTACCAACATGCAGAATAATTATATACAACAAAAGTGGTACAGCACGAAAGAAATTCCATGCAGGATAAACCGCATCTTAAGGCAAAAGGAAAAAGCACAAGTTTTATGCACCACTCCAGTCTTACCTGGGTCATGAATAGTGTTTTTGCATGGAGTGGTTTTTTAATATATAATAAGCATAAATAATTAATAGAGTTTAATATAAATAAAAATCCTTAGTGTAAGATGACATAAATCCATTAATTGCTAGGTAATTACACCAATTTAAATCAGCTGAGAATTATCACCAAATGAAAAAGAAAGTTCACAGTTCAAATAGTAAATTGAATTTTGTTAACCATAATATTTTGGTAGAATTATGCACCTGATAAACTTAAAACCAGCATTCTTTTATTTTCATTTATTTTCATTTTTATTTCCTTGATACATCCAGTCCTATTTCAAATTTCTGATTCTTGAAGAAGCAAATGTATAAACCACATGATATGTATTCTATTCCCCATAGAGCATAGATCTGGCCTTTGCAGGACAGATGAGACTGTACTTTCAAATTAAGCACCAAGCAAAATATCCACAGATATTCTGGTGCATCCTGCTATTTAGAACAGCTGTCTCTTTTCCTACTGCAAGAGCCCAGCTTCTGAGCCTGCCCTCAGTAAATTAAAGGAAAAAAAATTGCTTTCTTCAGATGTCATTCCTCTGTATGCACTCATTTCTCCAAGGCTTAAGATCTAAAATTCCTGTAACAATTTGGCCTGAAAAGATGAATAGCTTTTAAAACATTGTGTTGATTGTATTAATTGGGAAGGGAGTAATGGGTTTAGAATAACTGGAACAGTTTTTAAACAGCTTGATTACAAGGATTATCACATACACATTGAGATAGACAAATCTAGGGAAATGAGAATAATTTCTGGCTTTCCTGAGCATGCATTTAAAGTAGAGAAATGTAGAACTAAAAGCAAATAGCACAACCTGTTTTAATCAAAGTAGTCTAGCAAGAAACAATCAATTAAAGAACAGTCTGATTCCCTGTGACATCAATGTATGAAAATCTGTTAGACGCCAGATTGTGTCTCAAGACACATATGATGAACTGAACAAAATGACCTGCTAATAGCTTTTACGGGTAATAAATGCATCATGTTATTGGTAATTCTGCAGATGGTAAATCAAGCTAATATCCAGGCTGAAACAAGCTACTTGTTAAATATACTTCAAAAATGTTCCTCCTTGTTATTCCATAATTGTGTCACACAGAAAAATAAGAAGATTGCTACTTACTTTTAAGCATTTTAAATTAAGATGTGTTTCAACATGCAGGCATTTTAATTTTCAAATTCTTTAGAGAGAACATTTTCCTAAGTGATCTGAGCTTTTGAAGCACAGCATTTGTATTTAGATTAGCAGCTCTATATAAATTGTTTTATAGAAGTGTTCTCAAGTTTTACTGTTCATGATGTATTTTGAACGAGATTTCACAATGTTTAATGTTAATCTGAAGCTGCTATTCAGAATGCAGGACTTTCAGTTGTACTGATGTAAACCATTTCCAAATGGGGATTTTTTGATTTCTAGATTCCAAGATCCTGTAAAAACGGAGTTAATCAATCTGTAGAAAACAAGAGGTCAGATGTATAGACGTCCATTCTAATTTTGAAATATATATGAAATTATTTAGTTTGTATACCTAAAAAAGACTAATTATGTAAAGAATGGGATGAATTTATACACCAAATTCTGTATCTATCCAAGGCAGAAAAATTAACAAATAATTGGCTTAAAAAAATTTGTATAAGAGGGATAACCTCCAAAATCTCAATCAAAAATGGCAAGTGAAAGAAAATAAGCAAACCTGAAAAAACCTATTCCATTTCTTTATGCCAAGGATTTTACAGAGTTGAGGAGTCTGTAATTTTTATATTGTTCCCCGACATCTTTTAATAAAAAAGTAAAGCAATTTTCCAGGTAGCAATTATTTCCCAAAGAAAAGCACCTACCAGCAATAAAATTATATTTTTGTGGCTACCCAATTCAGTACTTATCCACAAAATGCTCAATTATTATAAAATCTGTTAAAAAGTGGTTTTGGCAGGCTAATTCATCAGGAAACTAGAAAATGATTGGAAAACCTTAATAAAATTTGAAGTCATCACTGTAACCTGTTAGATATTGCAAAACCTTTCGGGCAACTGAGATTCACAGGTAGCAAAAAGCAACTGCGATGAGGGAACAAAATCAGAAATATTTGTATCGGGGAATCTTTTGAGCACACCGCTTTTCCCAGATTCTTGTGAAAGCATGGTGGCCTTGACCCTACCTTAGTGCTTTAGTTCTTCCTCTACATTCCTGCGTCAGATCTAGACACATAAATAACATCTTTTGTTACTAGCCACTTACTATATTTGTTCTAGCTATTCCCCTCACTACCCCGTACTTGAACTAATATATGTAACTAGAGTTTATAATGGCTCTTCTCAATATGTATTGGGTATATAAATACCCAATTTAGTATTGCCATCAAACCCATAGAATTCTTGATAAATGCTCAATATTAACAGCATCAAGGCTTTTTTTAGATTTTAGAATTATTTTGCTCATCACATTCATGATCCGTTGTGATAATTTTCAGTGAGTACAGAATTCAAGTTACCAGTGAAGAACCTGCTGGAAAGAGATTGTTAAATCTCTTTGTGCTATTAGGATACTCAACACCCTTTTCCCAGTATGGGAAAAGGATTGTAACTTGAAGGGAAGGAGAGACAACAATGGAATGTTCTGGCAGTGCCACTGCAAGTGTAGTTTCTGGCAAAAAAACCCCAACAAATACTGGTAACCAATATAGTCTGAATCCTAAATCATGAGAGCCATGCTCAGACACCTTTGCTCACAATGACTGACATGTCTCTTAAGATCACTCAAGGGTGGCAGAAGGTTTTCAAAGCACAGAGAAAGATGTGTTCATTTTGGAAATGATTGTAGCTTTGTCCAGTTGTGGAAAAGGCAAAACATTATTTGAATTTTCTGATTTTGGTTGAATTGTAATTATATACAACCACAGATAAAAGATTGAACGAGATATTAATCAAATTATCAGGACTCAATTTAAGGTCAGTGCTCTTTAACATTTTTATAAATTTTCTGGATTCAGGAGTCAAACGTATATAAAGTAGGTTTGCCTATAACACTAAACTAGGATGTGTTGTGGTCTTTCTTGAGAGTGGAGGGGCCTTACAGAGAGATCTGGGTAGACTAGAGAGCAATCACTCACCATAGGAAATTCAACTAGAGCATGTGGACATTTCTCTACCTGGGATGGGGAAATACTGTTTATACACATAAATATGGGGATGAGAGGCGGAAGAGCTGCCCTGCAGAAGGGGATATGTGGTTTGGGTTGATGGCCATTTGATAGGAATCAACAGTGTCCCTTGGCAGCCAAAAGGGCCAGCTGTGTCCTGGGGGGCATCAGGCACAGCATCGCCAGCCAGGCAAGGGATGGGATTGTCCCGCTCTGCTCTGCAATGGCGCAGCCCCACCTCGAGCACTGTGTGCAGTTTTGGGTGCCACAAAAAGGACATCAAACTGTTAGAGAATGTCCAGAGGAGGGTGACCGAGATGGTGAAAGGTTCTGAGGGCAAGATTTGGGAGGAGCAGCTGAGGTCACTTGTTTGTTGAGCCTGGAAAAGAGAAGGCTCAGGGGTGACCTCATCACAGTTGACAACTCCCTTGAGGGCGGCAGTGGATGGGGAGGTGCTGCTCTCCTCTCCCTGGTGAGCAGGGATAGGACACGAGGCAACAGAATCAAGTTACATCAGGGGAAGTTCAGGCTGGACGTTAGGAAAGGGTCCGTCACTGAGAGGGTTGTTGGTCACTGAACAGGCTCTCCAGGGAAGCTGTCATGGCACCCAGCCTGTCAGAATTCAGTGTCTGGACAATGCTCTTGGTTCTGTGGTTTAGGTAGTTCTGTGAGCAGCAGGGAGTTGGACTCAATGATCCTTATGAGTCCCTTCCAACTTGAAATACTCTAGGATTCTAAATTAGCTAATTATTTAAGGAAATTGGAACCTTCATGAACAGAGATTACTTCCAGAACACAAATAATTAATTGTGAGATACTGTCACATATCTGTCCCTCAGTACAGTGTGACTGTGAGAAATCATCCCATGTTTCTGTGTATGCTCTCTTATGACTTATTTTTAAAAGGTTTTATAATGTTTAAATATAACATAATATTTACTATATGTACAAGACAAGCCAGCAGAATAGTACTACTGTTGTAAATCTTTCTAGCCAACTCATTGAAAAGTTGGTTGTGGTGCTGAAGCTGACTTTATCTATTTTCTTGTTGAACAGGTAAAAAATGGAGAAATTCCACGAGTACCTCTGTCTTCATCCTTCCCCCTTCATTCACCATCTGCATGTTTCAAACAGGCCAAAGATTCTGCTTTATATTTCCAAGGAGACTTTTTTGTATATTAAAATGGGTATTAATTGAACACAAAATTATTATGATAAAGTCAAGAGTTACTGGGCTAGTGCTTCCCCTCAGTCATAAAAATTGTATGACAATTTCTACTTGAGATTCACTTAGTACCAACTTGGAAAGGATTTTGGCTCTCAGCAAAATACTCCTTGTTGATGGCCACATCATCATTATCCCTTTGACTCCTGACACAGTGCCCACTCCAAGGTTGTTTTATTATGGTAAGTACTGGAAAAAATCCAGAGCAGGCAGTGTGGTAAAGATAGTGGTTTTCAGCAGAAGTCCTCTCTCCAGCATTTTTATTCAGTATAATGTAGTAGTTGCCAGAGGCACTGTGCAAACATACAAATTTACTGTTGCTGCCCCAAACAGTTAAAAAGCTAGAGTATTAACAGGTAGCATAGAAAGATCTGCCTTCCCATTTTTCCTGAAAAAGGTAGAGTAACCTCAATGAGGGAGTTCCTAACCCAGAGTTAGTTCTGTCAGATTGGAGAATACTGGTAGTGAGAAAAGACGCATGAGAAAGGGGTAGCTGAGAGATGACTGGGATGTTGCCTGCAGCAGGATTTGGTTCTGACCTTGTATTTCCTATTTCTCCTCCATTAGCATTGTCATACAAAAGTTTTTAGAAGCACCCTTACTTTATAAACTGCTTTTCCTTCCAGCCACCCACCGCTTTTAGAAGGGTATGTGACCCTGGCAGATTATTTTCCCAAATTGTTATCGATTTTGTTTCTTCAAAAGCAAGAAAAGAAAATATTATGCTCCTTTCTCTTTTAAAAAAGTGAATAATATTTTTTTTTCTGTAATAATAATTCTCAAACAATTGTTTTTATGTGTTTAAAAGCAAGAATCAATTTTTGGCAAGCCATAGCTTTTACAGCCACAGTGCTGGTTCATATTCTGGATACCATGTAAGTTAATAGCTTAGGAACAACTCAAAGAATTTAATATTAAAGCTTCTGTTTTCTCTCTGGATGATCAGAGGAGGGAAATCAAGTGCTGTATATCTTGAGAAATGATATTTTTTATACTAAAATTTATTTAAAATTAAGTCTATCATATCAATTTAAATATTGCTCTAAATTCTAAAATATAATCTCTTGGTAGATATTTAGTACAAATTGAAAAAGCTTAAATGGCTTAAAAATGGCTTTGAAGCATTATGTAGAAGCAGAGATCATTTATAAATGATGGAACATTAATGGCTTCCTTCTACATTTAGCATAAGACTTTGAAGATGAAATGGAAGCGTCTCACTGCAGAAATTCACAACATATACGTATCTCTAAAAGTTTATTTAGTTTAAGTATTTATTTTGACATTCTTTATGCTTGTGTAATAATTTGAAATTCAGAACTGTAAATTTATTATGACAGAAGGTTTGCTATCTAGGACAGAACCATTCCCATTTTGTTTTAGCTTTTATTTTACTGTAGACATATTGGCTAAATTACTGGCTTGTTATTTGCTCTCTTTTCTGACATTGTGTAATCCATCTGGCTTTGAGGAAAAACAACGTCAGTTCACAAATGAAATAGCTTTAAATTTAAGAGGAAGAGATATCTTGTAGGTATACTATTCCAGTTGAAATCCTGTGGTGTTAGGATCTTAAGTACCTGACTCCCATGCTTGTGTCAAGGAGAGCAGAAACAGCTAAAAATAATGTACGATTGCCTTAGACCTGGAATAAGTCATGATTTTAAATGAGTCCATTATGGAGGAGTTATACTATGGGCTACTTTGCTCCTGGCAGAGTTGTATGGAGTAGTTCGTGTTTAATAAGAATCTGGGCAGCGAATTAGATAGATTTAAAAAGAAAACAAATTTATGCATTTTTCTAGATGAACATATGAAATGGTGTCAGTGTAACTTTTTGTACAAAAAAAGAGAAAAGAAAAAAAAATTAAAAGAGGGGAAAAAAGAGAGAGAAGGATTTTGAATTAGCACTCTTCAGGGTTGTCTTGTCCAATCTGGACTGAAAGGTGACACTATCTGTAGATTTCATAGACCAGTACAGCACAGCTCACTCCTGTTGATAAAGGGAGTTGGTCAAAATATTTGACTAAAGCAATTGTAAATTGGGTTCTTCCAAATTCTAGATAATATTTATTTTAAAGTCAATTTAGCATTTCTGATAACCATAAGGGACATATTCTGTTTAATACTGGGGAAAATAACTCCTTTTGAAGCAGAGATTTTCCAAGATGATTAAGATGTTGCTTTTGTATAACTAAAGACCATACCAAACTTTAAGAAAGGATTCTTGTCCCTAGTGGATGTCCATGACTGAATCCTGACAGTAAAAAAAACAAAATAACAAACTAAATTGTGCCTATGAGTCAGCCATCTAGAACTTTAAACTGCTTTTAAATGCTCCTACAATTTTCCCTCAATTAATAACTGTAGGCAAGAAATTGCAGGCATAAAATGAGGAATACTGGATCTACTTTGGCTTTTTTTCAAATTCATTTTAGGGCACGGTTCAGAAAAATGCTCAAAAGCATGTCTAACTCTAAGCAGACAAGTCATTCTTCTTTATTTCTCAGAGACTATACATATCTCTAAGATTACATTAAGTGTATTTTGCTGAATGAAGATGTACAGGAAAAAGAAAATTAAATATTGAAGTCCAAGAGTGAATAGCACACCTCGAATGATCATCTAGTAGTCAGGTGTTACCTGCTTATCTTTGACACTTGATAAAATATTTTTGCAAAAAACATTTGAAGTGAGATCAAAGGAAAGAAGAAATTGGTGGGAACAGGGATGGATACAGCTTAAAAGCCAAGGTTAGTGTTAAACTTCACTGACAAATTTGACCTTTTAAGTAGCACAATTGGAGGCAAGGTTAACCATTCCTTTTTCCCATCCTTGTCCAGCTGAAATGGCATTCCCCATGAGCACAGGCAAACAGAACACAGAAATTAGCAAGCAAGTTAATTTTAGTACAAATTCCTAGACAATCCCCAGACACTCACCAGTAACCGCAAGGTAAGGAGAGTTAGAACATGGCCCAAGGAAGGGGGTTTTTTCCTCTTCTTATGCCTGAGGTTATTTTGCTAGGAAATACATCTTTCAGTGTACTGTAATTGAAACTACTCTCATGCTCTGTTTTGGCCTTCTGATAAGCACGAAATGTTACCTTGTAGACCCGGCAGACTGACTCTGCCCTGTCCCCCTGTAATTCACAATTTGCAGTGCCCAGAGAGAGGCAAACTCAGCCAGGCTTAAAAAATGAAATTGAAAGTTTTTCCCAACCACCTCTACTTTCTGTTGTTGCAAATAGCTAATAAACACCTAATGAAAAAGCAAAAGAGGAAAACAAAATATTCTTCTTTTTAGTGTGCTAGGAGGTTGATTCTATGCCTTTGACAGAATTTTTAAAAAAGTCAGTTTTTCCTTTCTGTTGTAGCCTTTTTGCTTTAACAACAACAAAAATCATTTGGAAACAGACACTGTCAAGCTCCTTAGAGCAGCTTTAGAAAACACTCACAGAAGCCAAATCCCATCCCACACTAAACATCTCTTTTTAGCCAATGCTGAATGTTATTCTCTACCAATAACCCATATTCCCAAACAAACCCAGCTCTTGCTGCTTTATCGTAAGTCTTGCACTATTTAATGCTGTACTTGAAGCACCAGCTGCTGGACACAAGCGATAACAAGAGACTCTCACCTTTCATTTTAAAATGTGCATGTTTCTAGCTTTCATAGCTGTGGAGAACAGCTTGAAAATGTCAGGCAAGAATAACTGAAAATTCAGAAAAAGAGAAAAAGTACAATTTTGTGCAAATCTTCTAACTTTTTAGTCTCAGGACTGGCACTATTGCAAAATAAAATTTTAATGAATTAATAAAGACAACACAGTTTAAAAGATTCTGTTTACCTGGAAGATGAAAACACACGAAAAGATAGTAAGGTCTAGATATTTTTTCAGCTCTATTACAGATTATTCTTTATTGACAGACAGAAGTCCCAGGATTATTAAAAATGTATAGTGATAAGGCATAAAATTATTGCCTGATTGCTAGCATTGATGCAAAAACACTTACACTATTCAAAATACGACTCTTCCATCTAACAATTAATGTTGTGCAGTAGAGGACATTGTGCAGTTCTTACAATGGAAAACAGCTTTGCCAACATTGTGTAGTGGCCTACTGTTCTTAATTACACAACAAAGCATCCTGTTTCTCCCATGCTAAAAGCAAAACGAGAGTATAACTGCTTAGGTAAGCTTAATTAGGCTCCAGCACTAATGCTAACTTCCATCTTTGAATAATTCCAACCCTTTATGCTAATTCAAAACCCCTGAAATTGTAGCAGTAAAACAACTCCACATCTACCTTACTAGTATGTGAGATGCATTTAAGAAAGTGCTCTATAAACTCTGAAACAATCTTGGACTGATTTTTTTTTATTTTATTTGAAATCGAAGCAATTTCATCAAGAATAACTCACCTTCCAAGGGGAAAAGAGGAGAATTATGATAACTCGTATGCCTTTGGAAGAGCTTTACCTGCTGTGATAAGCCTATTTGACTACATGGCTGCAAGAACAGTGACTTTTTGACATCAATTCCCATAAGGATATCTCTTCCAAAGCTTTGGTTTTCTTTACAATTTAATTCAGTTGCCCTGTCGTGGAACCCCTGATGTCTGGATATTGCCTCTGCAGCTTTCCTTCTCATGGTTGAGGTTTTCCTCCCCACATGACCATTGTTCAACCTGATATGGCACTGCTAATGTTGGTCGATGAATGATAATTCTGCTGGGAAAAGCAACAGAATATTATTAGATGACTAAAGCTTGCTGACATATTTCAATTTTTAAAATGTGAAAAAAATACCAACAAGAACACTTCAGTAAAATTATACTAAAAACTACTAAACCATATTTAAATAATGTATGCAAGTGTTGGACTCCAGATGTATGAATAGGTCAGATATTCTTCAGTCCTTTTCAGGCAACAGTGTTCAGATTTGCTGGATGGGGACCTCGGACTTCTTTTTCTAGGTAGTTACCTTGGCTTTGTTTTTTTTACTGGTAGTATACATGAGAGATCTTCAGTATAAGCACACACTTCACAGTTTAACCTTTAGTATTCCCTTAATTTCTAAGAACCAGATTTATTTAGACTGAGAAATATACTTCAAAAATAGTACTGCAATCAGTGTATCAAAAGTACAACCGTGATATATATATATATTTGGCATTTACTTATCATGGATTGAGCACCTACAGATACCTTAAGCTGAGCCAAGAACCTCTATCAGCTGCAATTTCTGATGCTGAAGAATTTCCTACCTATGACTAGGTAGGATGAAATCAACTGAAATTGAATTCAGTAGGAACACCTCCTAGCATAATAGATTACTTGACATGAGTAATGGTGGCAGAATACATCCCTATGGGCACTGCACAACAAAAGATTGGCACATTAGGGTGAAATACTCCCCTGTAGTATTTCCTGATCCAGACTTGTCAGTGTACTTACAGCCTGACCTTCTGTTATTCCTTATATTGACTCCTGGGCACTGCTTTTGTATTGGGAGTTTGGTTTTTTTGGTTGGTTGGTTTGGTTTTGGAATTTTGGGGGGGTTTTGTGGTTTTTTTGGGGTTTTTTGTGGGTTTTTTTGTGGTTTTTCATGGTTTTTGTTTGTTGGTTTGGTTTGGTTTTTTTTTTGTTTTGCATTTATTTATTTATTTATTTATTTATTTCTGTTTCGAGTGCTTCATGTAATACTCCATGAGGTTATTCACCTTGAGTCTAAGTCACACATCAAATTCCTTTTGAAGGGAGGTATCTTCTATAAGGAATTTGCATAGCTTAGCCCTGTACGTAAAGGGAAATTTTAAACAAAATTCTCAGGGGTTTAATAACACTGGTATGTCCCTAAGAGAGGCAGCCATACCCTGGTTATTCCATGGTATCTTAGAAGATGATGGATGAGAATTGAAGAAATATGATAGGTTGTAGTATTCCTCTCGGATATTGGAGAGGAATAGAAACATCTTGCTACTCTACCGTTGGAAAGTGATCAAATATTTATCCATGGGAAAAGATTTCTTGGCATTACATTAATACCATAGGAAAATTGCCTTCTGTTCAGTAAATACTGGGAAAGGGTTTTGTTGGGAGAACATACTGATACGTGCATCTCAATTTCATTGCCATACAACCTTTTCCACAAACTGTGAAAAGGATTATTTGGAACTGTGAGCAAATTGCAATCCCATTCCTGTGATGTTCTCTTTCCAAGAAAGGTGCTATAGAAAGAATGAGCAACAATAGAATATCTGTTCCAAATTTAGGTGATGGAGCAATAGTTCCTAGTGCAGCATACCAAAAATTACGTAGGGAGAGCTTCATGAAGCTGTGAGATGACAGAGACAGGAAAAAGCTTCAATACTGTTTTAAACCAGGCTAAATTAGGCAAGAAAAAAAAAAGTTATATAAACCCATCCCATACGTGCCAGATTGTGTCAGCTTCTAGGAGGTGGGAAATGCCCTGTTTTACCCAAAGATCATAGTCTAAAAAGTGACTGACATGTCATGTACTGCTCTTCCAGTTGTAAATGCAACATCATCTTCTACAAAATTAATGCAACATCTATTTGAGAGAATTAGTGAAACAGTGTTTCACAACTGTTCCTGAATGTTTCTTATTTTCAGTGGGATCAAATCTCAAGTATCATTTTAATTTCAATGTCATACAAGTTAATTTTGTTTGGAATATATTCTTTTGGTGAACTGAATAATATTGTATTGAGTTAGTGGGGGGGATTAAATTTTTCTGCAGTTCAGTACTCTTGTGTTGTTTTATTCTAAGTAGAATACATGATTCTGATTCTAATTTTTTGTGATGCTGCTACCATGATAGCATCAGAATAAACAGCAATACTTAGTCTTCATGTATTCATCCGAAATTGCTTCTTAATGCTAACATGATTTTTCCCTTGCAACCTTTTGTTTCTTTTGTTTTTCTCTGTATGTCTTATACTCTCACTCTACTTTGTTGGGGTTTTTTTTGCCAAAGTAGGCCTCAGTGTGATTTAACTTAGGACTGGGCATTTACACCACTCAGATATTAGATATTTAAGTTCTTTATTAAGTAGGTTTTTTGCTATCTTGCTGATCTTTCATGTGTTCTGCACTTTCTATTTGTTAGTTTCTGTTTTACCACTATAGAAATTAACGCATTTTTTAGAGATTTACAGATCTGCAGAGGAGCAAACTTATAGACTGTAGATCTGAAGTTCATAATCAGTAGTTTGATACTTTAAAATTAAAATTTTCAAAGAGTTTGATCACCATCAGAACTTTTTTTACCAAGTAGCAGTAACACAAACTTGCAATTATCCAATATTTTTCCTCCTTCCCCCATAGAGATGGGTTTCTCAGAAGCAATGGAAAGCCAGATGGAAAGTAGCAAGTTTGAAGCCTTGAATGTGGCATTAATTTGGGTACATGCTTGGGACCAATATGCTTTAAGTAACTGGCAGTTCTCCAGGCGATACTTTTGATGCACCCAGACACCACAAAACTGTTGCAGTTCTAATATCATTTTCAGGGATGCAAGTGCTCTGAAAAGCAGGGTAGAAAGTTATTAGTGACAGTTATTACAATAAGATTTTACATAATAATTTTATCATTCTCATAATCAATGTATTTTTTTATTACAGGCAGAAAGTAAAAAAAATTATATTTTGGATTTGTTAATTTCTAGCTTTAAATTCTACAGTATGGCCAATGGCCAAGGAGAAAATGTCCCCCCCAGCTCTCCAATGTACTTTATTTCACATCAACCATTTGTCAGAGGTTATGTTGAAACATTATATCCTATATCAGAACTGTCTCTTGAGAATAATTGTTTGCTTTGGGGTCTTCAAACAGTAATTCCAGGATCTCTGCAGGCAAGGTTATTTAAAAAAAGACATGAGAATCATTTGGTCACTGCTGAAGCACCTGTAGCACCACTGCAGGGATGGACAGTGCTAGAATCAGCAGCTACTTCAGGAGTCAGTAAATGAAAACCGGTACTACTCATAGTAATCTACCATCAGTAGTAATTTTATACAATGTGAAGTACCTAGTACTTTTTTGTGAGAAATTTATTTATTTTTAAATATTTTCTGAAATACAGATATTTGAGATATACCTGGTAGAAAAATAACAAGAGCAAACTTTTAAACCATTCAGAAAATGAGTGCAGACATAGCTATTCTTAGGGAACAGGATGCTACGGTGTGTAAGAACAGCACTTTGTAACATCAAATGCAGAGTGTGTGTGTCTCAGTGGAATAATGCAAAAAATTCATGCAAAACTCTAAGAAACACAATGGAAATATTTCTGGACAGTTAAAACCAGAATACATCCTTGGGTGTAAGCATGACGTCTTCCCCTCTCTAGAGGCTATATTCTGGATCTGAAGCTTCTGTCTGTGCTTACTGAGTGAAATATTAAGCAAATGTTTGACCAATCCATGAGCAGATACAGCACAACATGTACTCAGTATGGCTGAGCCTCCAATGACAAGACTAATTTTTTATGACAATTTTAGAAGAGGAAGTTTGACTGATAGTAAAACTTGGAAATATTTCTGGTTAATCTCTTCAAGACAAATTAAAATGGATTAATTCAATGTGCTGTGTTAGAAATGGATGTTCTTCAACAGGACTGTCCCTATCAGATGATAAAGTAATCAAAACTGTTTAAGAAAACTGGTTTAAACTGCTTGTTTGTCATGTTGATAGAATGAGTCTGGATCTTTTGTTCTTGTCCTGTTTCATGTGGATATCACTCATTTGTTATCCATGGAGTCTGAATTACATTATGCAGTTGGAACTGAGTCAGCTGAAATGCCTCTGTTAAGAAAGATTTTACCTTATAAAGTGCAGGGTTCAAACAATGGAAGTGCACAGGTTTAGAGAGGCTTCATTTTCCAGCTGTCTTTAAACAAAGCGGAAGACTTGCCAATTAAAAATTTTCTAATGTGATGCATGGTAATACCTCTTGTAAATCATGGACTGGAGTTCATGACAGAATAAAGCAGGAAGGTCGAGTGGAATGACTAAACCATTGTATTGACCGAGTCATGTGAAACTGCGTTTGAAAAAATTTCATAAAAATAGTGGCCCAAATTCTACCCCTGAATCAAGGTACATCTGTGTGTATGGAACTGGAGGCAGAATTTGGCTACAAGGCATCACTCAAAACATTGTTAAAATAAAGACCAAGCTTTCTTTAGTTTGCCTCTGCTCATAACAGCTGAAATTTACTCAAACAACAATTAGTATAACTCTGACACTTAAAGCCAACACTCTGGTGTTTTGCAACATTACAATGTCTTAGTTCCATTACTCTACTAGGATACTGAAGCTTTGGGTTTCTGCTGGAAAAATGCAGTTAAATTTAAACTCAGAGGAATCTGGGCCTGCACACTACCCATAATGGTTCTATTCGGCATGCTTGGCAATAAAGCCAAGGCTAATCTTGGATTCCATTTTGTGAAAAAGCTTAAAGAGGAAGGCACTCTACTTACTTGGTTATTCTTTGACGGCATAATTGTCCACTGATCTTCCTAAGAAACTATCCCTGTGCAAGTCAAATGAGGGACTGAGGCCTAAAGGTCAGTAAAGTAGCACACAGGAAAACAAAACCAGTGTATACGTATTCCTCATTGCAGACAATTGAGAGCACATGCTTATTGTGTCTGTTTTTTCCAAACTTGCATAGCAATTTTGCTACTAATAATCTACTTAGTAAAAGCGAGTAGTAAAAATCAGCATGGCATAATTTCAAAAAACATTCCTCTGACTCTCCAAATTGCTCTCTAGTGTACATGGTACAAACATTGAAATAGTTTATGGATTTTGACTTGATTTTACTGTGAAACCTAACCCTGACTTTTCATTTCTGTGACTTAAAGTCGAGAACTTTGTTGTGTAATTAAGTACAGTGGGTCACTGTGCACTGTGGCAATGCTGTTTTCTAGTGCATGGAGTACTGAATCCATAGAGCAGCATTAATTGCTAGGTAGGAAAGGATATTAATATTTTGAATGGTTGTAAGTGGTTTTACATAAATGCCAGCAATAAGGAAATGGTTTTATGTTTTATTGTTATGCATTTTTAATGTCAGAGTGTGCTCTAACCATAAAGCTTCTAACAAAAATTAAGGCACTGTCTGAATCTTACTGCACATTTTAGAAGGTTTTTCTTAGTAAGTTACCTCTTCTCTCTTCTCTTCTCCTCTTCTCTCTTCTCCTCTTCTCTCTTCTCCTCTTCTCTCTTCTCCTCTCTTCTCTTCTCTTCTCCTCTCCTCTCCTCTCCTCTCCTCTCCTCTCCTCTCCTCTCCTCTCCTCTCCTCTCCTCTCCTCTCCTCTCCTCTCCTCTCCTCTCCTCTCCTCTCCTCTCCTCTCCTCTCCTCTCCTCTCCTCTTCTCTTCTCTTCTCTTCTCTTCTCTTCTCTTCTCTTCTCTTCTCTTCTCTTCTCTTCTCTTCTCTTCTCTTCTCTTCTCTTCTCTCCTCTCCTCTCCTCTCCTCTCCTCTCCTCTCCTCTCCTCTCCTCTCCTCTCCTCTCCTCTCCTCTCCTCTCCTCTCCTCTCCTCTCCTCTCCTCTCCTCTCCTCTCCTCTCTTCCACTCTTTTTTCTCTTTTCTCCACACTTATCAGTGACCTAGAGCAAATTCTTCTTTCCTTGATTGACTCTTAAGATGAACTCTACAATTTTGCAGCAGAGATACCCTATGACTCTTCCAAAAGATCAGGTAATGCCTTGAACATGGGATTTCACTTCTTTTTTTGCAAATCATACACAAAGAATGCACTCAGTCTCACCAGTCTTTCCCAGAAGGCTTGATTTCCTTTTCTAGTGTGACAATAGGAAACACTATTGTAGGCCCATAGGTGGGCAATCCATAGTCACTACAATATGCGGGTACTCTGAACTGAATAGGTAGAATATTTGCTTTTCATGTTTTATATGTTACTGTTCATTAAGCAAATACTTTTCTTATCACATTTTTAGGATTTTTAGTGCTTTATAGGATGCAGTTAAACTGACCTTATATTTAAGAATCAATGTGATCTCCTGGTCAATAATACAAAAGCTTTTTGAAATGACAGAGACATTCATCATTGTCAGTAAACAGTTATGATTACTTGGAGCATTCATCGTTAGTAATTAAACTTAAAAGAAATAATGAAATTATTCTAAATTTCTCCTTAGAAAATGGCAGTCTGAATACAGGCTAAGAGACAGCCACAGATAGCTCTGTCTATGACTTTTCTGTAAGGTTTCAGCAGGATCACAAATGCATAGCTCTTTCTTCACAAAAGTTACATGCTAATAAATATGTCAAAACATGAATCAAGTAATTAAATAGTTAAGTGAGTATTTAATAATAGATTCTATTACAACTATTTACATTCCACTGGGAATGTGCCATATAATGATGTGGTAGTCTTCAGTATTGTCACCCAACTTTCAGAGCAGCATTTTCTGGAATAGAATAAGACATTTATCTTGTATAAAGTTTAAATGAGTAGAGCATGACTGCAGAAGCTTGTCAGATGACAGCTTTAATGAGATCCTTATGGTCACCATGTGATGCTGCAATGTCTTTTGTTCTATCTCTAGAATTTACAAAATTTTGTACATTGATTTTTCCTTTTGCCAATTTTCTCAAGATAAACAAATGTTTCTATGACAGCTGGCTCTAAAAGCAACCATTTTCAAGGCAAGAAAATCTGAATATCTGACCTTACAGGTACAATAATGCCCTTGTATCATGTGTGTATGTAGTTGTACCAGAGACAGCAAATGTTTCTGTGCTGGTAGAATAATATGTACAAATGTGTGGTACATAAACATTCTAAAACATCTATATCCAATTTTATGTGTAGAATGGAACTATTAAATGCACATGAATTCCTGGAAACAAATGAGTGATTTAAGGCAAAAATGCACAGAAAAAATACTTTTTTTCTGATAGTAGTAATGCTCAGTGATCTCTGTAAAGGGTCATGGTCTAATTGCCCAGAGAAATGCATAAGCATATAGGAGAAAGTCTCTATTCCAAAGATTTTACAGACTAAGATGACAAGCTATGGCTAAAGGTGGTAGCTTAGTATAACAGAAAATCACTTAAATATGCATCGGTGTGTATAAGCATACATATTGATACATGTATATGAAAACTTACACTGAAATAAATATGTTTACATTTTGAAATATACCACATTCTCCTCTGTGAACATAGATATATCTATTCACACATACTATAAAATCTTGCATTCAATTTTTAAAATAAACTATATCTAATTCTTCTTGTTTTAACATCTTCAAGGAAGCATTAAGTTATAATTTCTTGAGTAATATCAGGAATCAGAACTTTTGTTGGTTTTAGATTAAAGTGTTTCAACTGGGGTGTCACAAAGATAGTTTGGGGAAAAGCAAACAGAATCAGTGTGATTCTTAAAACAAGAAGGCAAAAATGATATATCAAGACAGAACAGAGGTAGCATAGATCTATGATGGGTCTCAGAGGTGAAAATAAGAAACATTATTTTAGTTACTTAATTTGGTATTCCTTATCCTTTTCTTTGATGAAGAAGTTCAAACAATCAAACAACAGCAGATGACTTCCTTCATTTTATTGTAAATACTGAAAAATATGGTAATGTTTAACAGTGTCCTCCTTCTCTCAAAAGACTTTCTTATATATAAAAAAATGTAATAGCCAACAGAAAGTACTTTTGATTTTTCTTCTTGTTAATCATGATCTCAATTGCATTTTTTATGAAAATTAGTTTGATAAATTATAATCTGAATTAATACAGGGCAACAGATTGTATTAAAAATATGAAATCATAAAATGAGATTTACCCTGTTAGGTTTGCTATTAACACACTGTATAGGTCTGCCTTCAGCATCCCGTTAGCTCTATTTTATCTGAAAGCTGCTGCAGTGAACGTCAGATTCAGGAGTTTCACTTTAGTACTGTTATCAAGACTGCTGATGATTTTGCAAAAAGGAATCTTAATCCCCCAAGTTTTCATTAACATTTTCTTCAGAATATCTAAGAATTTTCAGTAGGAAAAGTATGTGAATGTGGATTCAATGGAAATATTGTATTAACAAATTATTCTGTGTTTAATACTTAATCTCTGAAGACGTTTGTAGAACTATGCCATGTTTGTTAAAGGAATATTTAGCATCTTGATTTATTCTTGGTTCACTTCTGTAAGTCTTGCTCAGGTTAAAAACTCCTAACTTCTTCAGAAAATATCACTTCGAAATGACAAGGGAACAGAATGCACTTGGCAAAAAATATTCATAGTTAGTTGTCTGACAATCTGGCATCTGATTGAGTGTCTGATCCCAGGCATATAGAAACAAACAGGTTTAATTATTTCCTGGACAGTAAGTAACCTTTAGTTAAAACCCCATGGATATTTTGATTTTTTTTTTTTTTTAATACCAAACACTTTAAAATCCCATCAAACTTGGTGCCTCTGAAAATTGCGGTATTTTAATAACACAACCCATTTCTCCTTATTCTTAACTTTTCTTTCAGTCAGTGGACCAAATTAGAAAGGTGATCTATAGCAAAGCATCATATAATAGTGTAAGCCCTATATTAAAAAAAGGACAACAATGACACTAATGAAAATGCATCAATCAATTTTCAAGTCTCATGATCGTTTGTTTTACAAGAATCAAGGAATGAATACCCCAAGATTGGTTGATAAACTGTTAACATATTGAGATCTGCATTTTCTCTTGTGTATTCCCAAACTTGTTGTGCCCTTTGGAAAAGAAAATAATTGTTTTTGACATTATTTGACTGACTTGATTCAAGCAGGCCATAATTACAGTGCTGATCGGATTTCCCTAGACTGCTTGAATTTTCAAGCAGGACTACAACATATGGAAACATGATGGTTAATCGCAAACAGATATATACTACACAGATTTTTTTTCCCCCAAGTCTCATTCTATGCTTCACTGAAGTTACTTCAAATTTACAACTGTGTAAAGGTGAAAAAACATAGCAACAATGTAATTACCACTGGAAGAAAGCTGCAAGTAGCAGTAGCAGAGAAGCTGTCAGTGCTTAAATACTGTTTAAGCACACAAAAGAGTACTTACACGTGTTTTGATCAGCAAAGAATTGGTTTTCTAACTCTTATTTAAAAATAAGAAAAAAAACTAAACAGAGGAAAAACAAGGTCCTTTTTCTCCTGTGAGACATTTGTCAGAGTTATGAAGACTAAGACACAAAACATGAAAAAAATCTTTGGGTGAGGGTTGTTTGATTATTCATGTCTACCCAATGTAAATTTCAGTGATCCAACAAAACAGTGGAGGGAGAATATTTACTGAAAAACTTGTGGTGGGAATGAGGAAAGGAACCAGTAATCCAAAACAGGGAGAGCAAAACACTGTTTATATTAAATAAATATTTTTCATAGTAGTAGAAGAAGAAGCCAATAGGATGTCAGCAGGAACAGATTTAAAATCATAATTTCAAGAAATGAAAAAGATTGGATATTCAGTTGCCACAATGATCCCTAAAATTTTGTAGCAGTAGGAGCACAGTAGAGGGTAGAGAAGAAGACCCACAGGGAATAAGAACCATATTTAGTTTTGAAAAATGAAGGGGTCATACTACCTGGGAGGCAACTGGAAATTATAAAAATAATAATTGGATCCTTAGCATTGTAATTTACAGTCTTGATAAGGTCTTTACTGGATATTTTACTGCTTCTGACTATCCAATTAGGTTTTCTTTGGATCCAAAGTTAGAGAATAGTAACTACTCATGTATCATCAAAAGTGGGATCCATTTAGTAACACTCAATCTACTTGGCTACTCACTCATGCATGAAGGCCAAAAAAGGCAGCTCTAAGTGGAACAGTCTATATACACTTATTATTTGTGTTATCATTTTTTTTGATAGCTTGATTACAAGCCTGTAATTCATTATGGCAGGTGCTGTACAAGCAACAAGACAACGTACAAAAAACGATCAAAAGAAGAATCATATATGTTTCCAAGTCAAGAGGCAAAACAAAGACATTGAGTGAAAACTGGTAGACTGATAATGGTATTATGATCACCACATCCCAGCTGCTGAGTGGGTTGGAGGTGTTTCTAGGAATCCTGGTGGGTGAAGGCCTATAAAGCAAGACCTGGAACTGGGGATCAAGAGGAAGTTCTGAGAAGGGTAGACTTGAACCATGGGCTGATCAGAGGAAGCCTGTATCTCTACAGGGGGAAGAAAAAAAACCCCTTAAGATTGACAACTGCATGTAATGAAGTAGGAATTAGGGGATGGATTCATAAAGGAGGTTGGTGTGATCAAATACCCAGATAGGAAAAAAATCTACTTCAACTCTGAATCAGACACAACCTATATAGGTATCTCTATATTCTACTTCAATTCTCTCTCAAGTTATGGTTACAGACTTGATATTGGTTTTGATTTTTTTCTTGACGCAGTAGTCCTGAAAACTGAAGAGTTTTCAGTCTTTCCTGTTGTCTATTTTTAAACAAATTGACAACACAGAAGCATTTAATTAAAAATAGAGGATTTCACCCCTAAAGAATTCAATGAAATCTAAATTAATTTATGGCACATCTTTGCTTGCTGATGTAATTTTTTTATTGTTGTAGCTAAATTTTTGCTCCCAAATCCTATTATGTGTAAGTTTATGGGAGAGAAAGGAAGAATACTATTACAAAAAAAGCAGGATCAAAGTAGGTTCTCATGAATTGGTTTCAAGGCATGTAAATATACTTTTTTTTCCCTAAAAAGCTCTTTAGGATTTTACCATGCAAAATAGAATTCTTAGAGAACTCACAGAAATGTATCACACTTCAGTTGACTGAAAATATTATCAAATGATTTTTCAAGTGTCTTTTTCTTATATTTTGCTTTTAATATTCTTTTTCTTTCCCAATTCCTTAAAGCCTTTTATCTTTCTATTTTTTTTTCCTTTATAAGCAAATTTTATTTTTTAGGATGTAACTTTTTCTTTGCAATGCAATATTTCTGAATTCTGTCCAATATAGTTTATATACTCTAAATCTGTTCTCTTTGAAAATAAAAGAAAAAAAGAGTTTAAAATAAAACTTTGTTGTATTCTCTTTGATAAAAGAGTTCTTTTGATCCTTATATTACATTGAGTTTGGTTTAAAGTCGTTGAAGTCAATTACATCTTTCATAAGCTAACAAACCCTAAAACCCTGCAAAAACACACACACTTTCTTAGTATTCTCTTTAGCTTTTTTTAGTTTACTATAGCTAATGGTTTTGTGGATTGTGACTGAAGATAAGTCAAATAGAGCAACTATGTTGCAAGTGCTCCTCTTTCTCTGGCTTTCCCTGAGATACATATTTGTTAATTTTCGTTTAAGTTCATTTTTAGAATCATGTTGAACACAAATCATTGTGAAACAAGGAACTTCAGTGAAACCCAAATCTCAGAGGCATTGTCACTAGATTTTGGCACCACTGTGATGAACATACCTTGTGATGAACGTGTGAATTAAAATGAACTTGTGCATTGTCCTAGACTATATATTCCTTCCCTTTCCAGACTGTATGCTATGTTTACTGATATGCATCCTTTTGGAAGCCTACTAGCAGCAACAAATCCAACTGCAGGATGGATGGGTGCTCAGGGGCTTTCCTTATTCTGCAGTAAGCACCTGCATTGCTATTAGTCTTTCTTTAGCAGAGACTGTCGTGTGAGTGGAGGACTCTGTGACATGAACAAGTCAACATTAAGAGGAAATCATATTTTTTATTTATAAAATAGATACCTTTAGATACAGATTTGAATTCTGATATTATCTGATGTAACTTCCCAATTTCCCTTGTCATATGAAGTATCTCTTTCTTCCTGTTCCCTACTTAGTCTGTGCTTTGGTTCTCTGTGTTTTTATGTAAATGCTGTGTCCTCGCTCTTCCCAGTTAAAATATTCGTTTAAATGTTGCTAATTCAAAGCTCATTATATATTTGGAAACCAGAAGATATACAAAGGTGTTGAAGAACTAACTCTGCTCAGATTTATCATACCTTTGATTGACTGGGGAAATGACTTTCAGTTGACATCTGAGCCAACAAGTTAGCTGAAATAAAATTTTGTTTAATACCTTTGCATCAATAATCTAGGCACAGCATCATTGATTGAGAAAGTCTGATCAATAGAGTATTACTGACTGCCTAACTGTAACTTTGCCAGACTTTTTTGTTAATTCTGCTGATGACCTTCGTACCACAGCTTTTCAGGTTCACCGTTTTTTTCCCTTTGAAATTCAATTTGCTCCATTTGCTATTATTTAAGGAATTTACACATTCAATTGATTTCATTCTACCTGATACAATATGAGTTTAGGATATAAAAGATCATGCATGCTTGGGACAAAACTTCTGTAGCCCCAAATTAGAATCTTCATGAGAAATTCACCTCAGGGAAGATATAATCCATGCGAAGAAAAAAGGAGAATATAAATAATTTATTTTAACCCTGTGGGTACTATGGCATTTTCGTTTTGAGATTTGCATTCAGTGTAGATGAAGTAGAAAGGAAAAAGGGAAATAATAATCTCAACTAGTCTCAGATGATTATCATTCAAGAATAAGAAAACAATTACAGAAATAATGAAAAATTCCAAATCCTAACTAATCATTCAAATAGGAATTCTCCATTCTGTCCTTTTAGATATTTTCTTCCTCAGTCCACTTTCATTGTGATTTATATTAGCCCTTGTTTCTCTGTGACATTCTTCAAGCTATCTCCATTCACACTTTGATGGAACAAAACAACTATTTCTTTGAAAGTTATTTAGCAATTTGGGATTGTTTCATTCGATGTTCCCTCTGAATACATAATGTTTCTCTTATGCACAGACAAGGCTGAATGCAATATCTAGATGTATTTGTCTTATCTAACTACATGTTGAGAAAAATGCATTGTTATTTTGTTTGATGTAAATTCATGGCTTATGTTTTCATAGTTAGGAAGGCATTAAAAGTAAAATATGCTAAAACACATCCATGTTTCTGTGATTGCCCTATTAACATTTCATTGCTTGTGGAACATACACGCCATCTACTCCTATATAATTTCTAATATTAGAAATTGAAATTAGATCCTGTGCTAGATGTGTGAACATATAATGCAGCACCTGGCAAGGAGTCTAGTAAGCTGGTTTATTCTGAGGCTGGCTGCTCCCAAGTGTCCATTTAAAGCTCTTCGGAGGTCCAAGAAGGTCCAAGAAGTTAAAAACTCTGTCATTAGGACAGCCCTAAAGATGTTATTTTTCTCCTTGACATCCTACAGAGTCCACCCATCTTTACAAGATCTTCCATAGGCAAGGGATCTTGCCACCACTGGCTATAAAAGTTTTCTGAGTGCCTTTCTACCAGCTGCATAGGACAAAATGTCTTTAATATTCTGTCTGGATCAGAAATACAGACCTTCCTAGCAAAAGGGTATCACATTACTCTTAATCTTCTTGACCTTGATTTTAGAGTGAGATGAAAGCATCTGTACTACATTTAACTGACTAAGAAAATATCACTTCTTGGGAGATGGCCAGATTTACCTACCTCTTACCCACCTTCCCACCTATCTGAGAGCTGCCTAAGTGCAAAAGGCAAGCAAACTTGTGACTATTAATGTTTACATGATTCAGGCTTGAAGGTACATGTGAAATAGGATTGTTTAAAAACAAGCTAATTTTGGAGGGATGCCATTCAGATTAATGATAATGTTTATGTTTGGGAAAAGGCAGTGACACCAGTGAAACTTGCTAAATGTATACAGTGTATTAGATAATGGTATTAGGTCCAAGATGACATTCATTTATACTTCAGGTTAACATATTGAGATATACGCTGCTCCAAGCATTTCCATTTAAGGGATAGATAGAGACAGCAAACAGAAAATTAATGGAGCAATTATATACTAAACCATAAATTATGAAATAAAAATTGATGTCTAAAAATTCTAAATGTTCTGTTCATTTATTTGCCTAAATTAGCTCTATTTAGAGAGATCCATGTAATGTTTTCAAATTTTAATAATACCTATTTTTTCAGAAGTATTCTAATTAAATCACTCCCCTTACATGTTCAGTAGAAGAAACAGACCATCTTTAACGTTTCATTGTCCAATGAATTGCTATTGTATGCACTCCTAAGGTGAGGGAACTCATAAATACTGTTACAGCTTGCTGTTCAAACAAAGTCTGAAAAAAGTGAATGGTGTTAGAAACAGGAATTAACTTTAAACCTGACTGGATAATGAAATGTCTCCTATGAAAAAAAGATTTGGAAGCAGATCCCTTGAAAACAGGTAATTTACAAAATCCTAGTTTAAAGATGAACATATTGCTAAGACTTTGAACACTCACATGATTTGTCTTGATTCTCTATTTCATCTTCTCTTAAAAATCAGGTATCTATGATTGAGGTAAATATTCTGATATCTTTCAGATATTCAAGTATGTATTTAAAGAAAATTAGAAAGCTAAGAAACCAAAAAAGAGGTGGAAGGACGTATCTCAAAAAGTTTCCAGATCTGCACTGTGTCTCCAGAATAGTCCATTTCTGGAGATCAACTTTTAAAAAATTCCTCAACATTTGGAACCAGTTAAAATGTTGTTTTTATGTAGGAATAAGATAATGTCTTCAATGCTTTTAGTCATTGTGCTGACATAGTAAATGAAAGCATATTAATTCCATTTTGTTGATCATTTAATCAGTGCAAAGTATGTTCTATTTATCAAATTTTATGGTATCTACCTAATGTCTGATTAAAAATATAAATAGAATTTAGCAAGTACTGGGGAGGGAGGGGGTGGGATGGTGCAGGGCTCCCATCTCTTAGAGCATTATTTAAAAGTGTTTCTAACTGTGGAACATATTTTAGTTCTGTGTAATAATAAAACAGTAGGGACTGTGGCAATTCCTCCTAGTAAGAATTATATGTTCTCCATGTTCTATATTCTTTAGGCTGGATTATAATGCGGTATGATGTCTACTGTATTGTGTTTCTTTTTCTATCTTGTTACCTTTTTTTCGCAGTGAGCTTCAGGATTGCACTACTTGAAAAGTCCTACTGAAGTCTGAAGGTAAATAAGACATAGACTGGTAATACCTACAGTTCCAGGATCTGACTCTAATTTCTTGAAAGCTTTACAATGCTGTTTCCCGGGCCTGCCATTTCATTAGTTATTCATCATCATAATGACTGTATTTATTATTACTGCTAAAAATAGGTAATGATGGCAGTATTTCATCCAATAGATTCACTTTGTCCTTGCTTGAAAATGTTGATCTGTCATTTACAGTAGGTTTACAAGGCTGCAATATTATCTTAGTGAAGCTGTCTGTTCTTGTAAGTTTTTAATATTTGGAGTATTATTGATTTTTTTAACATAGAACTACCAAAATAAGATTTTTTTTTTTTTGCTTAATTTAGAGTATAAATATGTGTGTAATTTGGAGAGCTGTCTGTAAATACTATTTAAGTGTAATAGCTTATAACTTTATTATCAGATTCTGTGATTTTTTTGACCCTTGGGTTTGCTTGGTCCTCTATTTTTTAGTCAGCAGGATAAGAAAACTTTCTGGTTTGAAATAAAAATATACTTCCAAAAGGGTTTAATAAGCTCTTATGGCATACCTTACAGAAAAAATGAAAAAATCCTTCAGTTTGAGATTTGATTATCTGAATGTGTTTTATATATATATATATATAAATGTACATAGTTTTTTAAAAAGCGCCATGAACAGTGAAAGGGATGGTTTCCTTTAAAAAATATTTTCTTTTAAAAATGACAACTCATACATCAAAAATGCAATTGCTTATTCTTTTGATCTCATCATTTTACATTTTTTTCATTAGCTGTGGAGCTACTTCACGTCTCTGACATAACTTGCTCTGGGGACAGAAAGAGGAAATTTAGCCTCCACATTAGAAATTAATTCATTAGCATACTTCTATAATTTAGTTTACTGAAACATTCCAAGTTCTTGTAGCACCTCCATACCTACCTTTGCTTTTGCCTGTCTCTGAGAGCTAGAGAGCTTTTAAAAGTCCTTAAAATTGAATGTGTTAGTTTGTGATAGACAACTGTGAAATAGTCTTAAACATCATTGTCGGAAAACACACTAAAGAAGGAATATTAGGGAATAGACTCAAGTTAAACGGTTTGAACTACACATCTATATATCTTAAAGAAGCTATAATGAATTAAGTAGGTCTTAAACAAGTATAAACTATGCCAAGAACCCATTTAGTCCACCAATATGTGCCACAAAAAGCATTTTAAATCACTGCCTAAATGTCAAGTAAAATATACAAACTGCAAATATCCAGCACCTTCTGTGGGACATTGGCAGATCTGCTACACAGTGTTTGTGTGCTCTACTAGGATAAAGGAATGGTCACCTTAAAGCGTGACTGCTAAAACATGTGAGCAATAATAACAATGAATTAAATGGTTTTACAAACAGGACTATTTATGGCTCTGTTTCTTCTGCAACATTACACAGCTCATGGATTCACGATTCCACAACCCATGTCCTGCTTCAATAATTGAGGCTTCTTTCTGTGAAGTATTTAGAGCACAGTACAAAAATTTGCACATTCTTTACACTTTTTTTCTGGCTAAAAGGGAGCTGCACTTTCTAGTCCTGTGCTTACAGTGTGTTCACAGTTTGTTTACAATTCACTTATGGGATTTCTAATAGCCTTAGTGTGTCATTTAACCATAGCCATAGTTTTTAGATTCTTTCCACTCTCCAAAAAATATTGTTGTCTTCTAGTTTTGCAAATTGTTTCAAATTTCAGTATAAAAGGTATAATACTTGCTTTCTTTCTTTTTTAAAACACCTGTCTAATTGTACTTTCTGTAAGATTCCTGCTTAGTCCAAAAGGCAGTCTCCTCATCAGCTGTATTTCGGCTATAGAAACAAGTGGCCTTGAAAAGTGATGACTGTGGAATGACTTTTCTTTTTAGCTATTTTCAGCAATACTTCCCCCAGGCAATGCAATACTGCACTGCTATAAGGCCTTTTCTTGGGCCAATATATTTACAGGTCTAATGAAGGAGTTCTGTCCTTGGAAAAAATTAACCTGGCAAGAAGTGACTTGTTTGTTATGTTCTTTTGTACTAGCTATGACAAATGAAGAGCCGGTGAAGGGTTGACAAGTTCTTGGTCATTGCTTGCTGCCTTGATTTGGTGTAATAGTGCAAACAGAATGTCACCCTACACTTTAGTTTCTTGTTTTGCTTTGTCTATAAATACATTGCCATATTGCTGATACTGGGATTACTACCCATTAAAAAATAATGCTATAAAGATGGCATCCTAGCCAGTCTTGGCACTGCACATTGAAAACTAATAAATGCACAAACTGAAAAATAGCCAACTGAGTAACAGGGATAAATCACCTGAAAAACAACACACTGAACAAGTAAAGTAAACAAATTATTTCTGTATAAATGGTAGGACCTAATCTAGTGAAAATGATTAGCAAGATACAACAGCATTACCTCTGTCATCAAGAGTGGGACTCCTATTCACCCCATGGCTTACCTAAGACGAGAGATCCTGAGCAGAGTTTAGGAATTAGAACATGCTGTCTAAGTGGCATATCTAATAGACTTGCCTTATGCCTCTGATGTAAAATGTGTAGCCAAGATACTACTACCCAACCACCTTGGCATCCACCCTGATCTTTTTTTTGCACTTTGCCTGTATGCCTCTAGCCACAGCAGTAACACTGTTTTTTGTTCTGCTCGTGCATTTTAAAAAAACTTGTGTACCGATATGTTTTACTCTTATCTACGTTACTGGTATTCCTTGAGAAATATTATCATTCTTTCTACCAAGCATTTACTCTTTTTGCCATGACATAGCTCAGTCTTCTTGGATGCTTTGTTTTATTTTTATGTCTCAAAACAGTTCTTTCTCCCGACAAACAATAGTGAAGGCATGGGCATTTTACAATTCACTCTCTGTATACTTCACTGTCCAAAACAAAATAAATGTAGAATCTACATACAGAGTGTATTCCCCCTCCATGCACCCTAAAAGCTCTTGTACAGTATTGGAAGAGTGATCAATTACTGGCATGCAGCCCCCATAATAATGAGCAGGTTCTGGGACACACTCTGGCCATTCACCCAAGATAATGATTGAGTTGTGGTGTAGTAAACACATTCTGCATCCATCCATGGGATGTCATGCATTCTGCATAATATAAAGGGAATGATCAAATATAGAGATATACAAATACTTCAAGTACCACCCAGGCTAGAGATGATGGTATATACAGATCCTGCTTAAATAGTCCTTAGCAAATACGTTGGTATGTGGTGCAGCTACTAAAGCAATACTCACAACAATGTGGGTCAAATCTATTCTGCATAGGATTGAGCTAGAATATTCCACTAAATGTCATGTTTTTCTGGTGATGATTTTCAAATTATCTTTCTAACTTTGTCTACTTCAATCTTTTTACACTGCACTTCTCTCAGTGTCTCAATCTTTTATTCTGTGTCTGATCTTCTAGTATTCTGTATATAATTCTTGCTAAAAAATTTCTCACTTTAATTGATTGTTCATTTTGAAAGACAAAAGAGGGAGGAAGCATAAAGCACACAAGCATACTGCTTCAGGTTCTCCTATTACACTTAAAGTTTGCTTTATTTTTTTAATGTATTTTTCCAACCAAAAATAACTAATTTTAATGGTTTTGCCTTTCTTTTTGCTAATTTTGCTGTGTGTCTGATATTTCTTTGTAGAGGATGTGAATAGAAACTGATAAGTAATTTCTATTTAGTCTTTAAAAGACATGGGTAGGTGACAAACGTGGACTAGAAACATCGTTGCATTAGCATTTATTTTAGCTGCATGAAATGTGCAAGTATATTGACTGATTTTTATAGAAATCTGATTTGAGCTTTAAATTAAAAGATAGCATGTTCATAAGTTCAATTTATGTTGAAAGCAGTTACACTGGTTTTCCAGAAAGTCAGCTTGTTGGGGTTTCTGGAAACCCCTTTACTTTATCTCTAATCAGGAATCCTGCTAGTCTAGAAAAACAGGCTTTCATTAAGCTCTTCAGTTCCCTTGTTCATTCCCCCTGTCTTTTGCCAAGGCTGTAGTGAATGCAGTGCATCTGAGTATACACTCAGTATATAAAGCTAGGGGAAGAACAGGGAAGGAGGGGATGTGATGGTGTTTGTCTTCCCAAGTCACTGTTCAGTGGAGCCCTGTTGTCCTGGGGCCAATTGAATGTTTGCCTGCCCATAGGAAGTAATAGATAAATGCCTTGTTTGGCTTTACTGGTGTGTGTGGCTTTTGCTTTACCTCTTGAACAGTTTTAACCCCAGCACACAACTTTTCTCACTTTTACCCTCCTGATTCTCTCTTCTGTCCAACCAGGGAGGAGTGAGCAAGAGGCCGTGTGGGGCTGAGCTACTGGCTGGAATTAAACCACAACATCATGAAGGCTAAGACCTTAGCAGGATCCTAAGGAAACAGGCATTTACATGGATAATCAAAAGATCTATAGTTTCAGTGTTTAAACAAAGTAGACGACTCCTGATGGTTCATAGCATTAGCGAAGTATTGACAATGGGAAGAAACTTCCCCTATGGCCAAGTTATTTTTTAATTATCCACTCTGGGATTTCTCATACTTTCCTCTAAGGCAACTTCTAATAGCCTCTCCCATTGCCAGTGCCACCAAAAGTGGATGGCTGCATCCAGAGGTAGGTTCTTTGAATGCCAGTTGGGATTACTCTCATTAATCTCTTTAGTTTCAGGTGCCTGATTTATTCAGACAAGATTGAATTCAGCAATCTTTATTACAGCTAAACACCCCAGATTTTCAGAATGTTTTTATCAATATAAGATAGGAGTTGTTCTAAAACTTCTGTTCATTATTTTACATTTAAGCATCTTTTTTTTTTTCTCCTACACTTCAGAATGCTGACCTGAGCAGAAAATGGCTGTTGTTGTCTTTCTCAACACTGGTGGGTCTGAAAGACATAAAATCCACTTTCTTAGCTCTTCATTTCTCATATAGGCATACAAAATCTAGATGTTTGTAGCCATCCTGTTCTTGAAACAAATAATGCAATGCTTGTTTTTCATAAGGCATCAGAGTAGATCAGTGACGTATTCAGACCTTCACGAGCAACCTTTTGGTAGCAAACCCATTTGTGAGGTATCATTCTGCAGAAGGAAAGAGATAGTTTTAGAAGGAAAATGTTTCCAGTTCGAAGCGTTCACTAGGTTTAGTAAAAGCAAAGAAGGGAAAAGAAGTGATTGCTAAATACTTTGCCATACATATCTTAATATGTATTCTTTAAAGAAAAGTAATGGAAATTTTAAACCATATGTACATTTTACAAAAATTTAAATGAATGTCTGTGTCTAATCTCAAGTGCATTTGATTAAAAAAAAAGGACAATTTTGATGTTCCATGTTCAATTATTAAGCAAAAATATTCAGTTATCAGATAGTTAATTAAGTGGAACTGACTGTATTCATTAAAATATTTGTTCCAAACAAATGTATTTAACATTCAGATATTATGCAGAAGAGGTGACAATTGCATATCTCCATGGAGATCAATAATGGGATTCAGATCATTGTGTAAAGAGTCTGCAAGTTTAATGCAGAGAGAATGTCATTATTATTTCTCTCTTAATGATGGTCATTATGCGCAAACACTGATTGAATTCCATTTGTTACCTGCATTTGAGCTGAGAGGAATAATTACAATTTAAGTGTCTCCATTAAAATTCATAAAAGAATATGAATGCAAAAATTATACTTGAAACTGACAAAATATACTTTGAGGATATAAATTGTGTTTTCTGATAGGCCTCTTAAAAGTATTAAAAATAGCTTCATTTTAATAAGATGGCATATAAAGATCATGCATTATCATCACCTTTATGTTAATTTTCATAATACATGACTAATACTAAAAAGTGAAGAAATTAACTTTTAAAAGTAGAAATTAATGAAACAATAGGCTACTTGTCATACAGGCTATCGGAATAGATACCTCTATATTTGGGTTATAGTCACCCATATTCATAATACCCAGTTAACTCATCAGCTGTTGTATATTGTGGAGAACACCCTGCCATGTTTTCTGTGACGTGTTTCAATATGGCTTTTTACTAATTAAATGGGATGTTATTAGTGCAACCATTTATTCAAGAAAACCTTTTACATGTTCTATGATTTACTGCATTGCACTGACTGCTTATTGTATCATGAGAGTGATTCAAGTGCTTACTACAAGTACCGAAGGGCCTGATCCGGGATGGTGTTCAGCTTTTCAATAGTTCTTTGTGCCTCTTGACTTCTCACTGAGGTGCTTAGTCCTTTATAGGATTAGATCCTTAAGCTATAATTATTAATAGCAGCAATACTCCTGAGGGACTGCCTGATGACATATCTCCCGAAACAGTAAATGACAGCAGAAGACACTTCTTGCCATCTTTATATACTAAGAGATGACAGACTGGCTGGTGGGAGTAAGGTTTCTTCGCTAAGGGTGTGTTAGTATGAAACACTTCTACCCATTATGTATTCCTGAGTAAATAGGTAGGGTCCTTCTGACGGGATCTTGAAATGGTTGTTTTCATTTTACCATTTTTTTTTAGTACAGACATAGCTATTTTAGGTAAGCTTATTGAGTATATGCAGGTGAGCTGTTCTGGGTGGGTGATCTTTTCATATGTCAGTTCAATCCCTGGAATGACCAAGGGATCTCTGATATTGATGTTAGGACTGAATTTTGCCTTCTTTTGTGAGGAGTGACTGTGCTGGAGACCCAAGATGCCTTTTGGCAGAGCATATGCATCTTATAATGCTATAACTTTATTATAATTAATATTATTATTAAGCTTATTATTAAGGACATCAGCATAAATCTGTTACTGAGATGTTGTATCTTCCTGATTATTTTTCCCAGTTAGGAGACAAAGTCTTAAAAATAGTTCCTAAAGCTTTACAAAGACAAAATACTCTGCTCATCAGGAACAAAAAAATGAAACCAAAGAAAAAGCAAGGATATTTACAGCATTTCAACTTGTATTTTTCTATTTAATCTTTTTCTGGCACTTCACCATCAAAATTAAAAAGGAGAGTCTAGAATTGTATAACTATTTAACACTTGGTTAAACACTATTCAAGTATTTGTCACCAGGCAAATGTTTCCCTATTAAGCGAAATTTATGCTAAAATGGTTCTGATTAAGCAGTAGTCATTGCCATTTACAGTTGGTAGACTAAACAGTTTCCCTGGAAGATATCTCAATTAAGTGGCTGTCCAAATGAAACGTGTCACTATTAAATGGTGTTTGCTACACTATTATACTTTACTCTTCTGAATGATGTGATTTTAAATATAATTCAGTTACTAAACAGTAAGAACATATATATCTTTCATCTTAGAAGAGATGTAAAAAAATTGTGAATAGCACTTGGTTTAAAATAAAATTCAGGGCTTAGCATTAATCAGTAACAACTGAATATGCATGATTATTGGCAGAGCAAGTTTGTAGAATTGGCTTTGTGGAACTGGGATGAGAGACACAGAGGTGACAGTGCACATAAAGTAAGGAGTGAGCAGTTTCATGTAAATAAGCTTTCTGTGTCCAGCCTAGAATCTGCAACCATGGAAAAATTGGATTCTGCAAACCAGTGAGTTCTTGCTGAATCAGTGGGCAGAGCTTCAGAGATCCATATCCTCTCTGCATTGCCTCTTCCTCTGGACAGAATCCTAAAATGATTTTACAAGAATTTATTAGAACTCAAAATCCTCACACCTTTGCTGTAAGTTTATTAGCTTTTAAAGCTCTTGCAATATAGCTAAAAAACATGCTATAAGAATTCCTAGAACTTTGATCGATATAATAAGCAATTACTATGGGACTGACATTCTAAATGGGAAAAAAGACCTCTGTCCCTTTTAAAGAAATGTAGAATACTTACCTTACAGGAGTATAACTGTGCTTCACAGTCTAATATGTGAATTCGACCTAAGCTTTTGATTCCCTCAGCAGCTTCTAATGGTAGTTCAGATCACCTGGTATTAAATCACAAGTATAAAAAAGCATGGGGAAAATAGCCATCAATTGAATTTCTTAACTAGTTACTCCTGACTGACCTCACATTCTCCTGCTTGAACTGCTGTTTCTCAGGTATGCAAATCTCTCCTTGATTGTATACTTATGGGTAGGTTTCTTCCTAAATCCTTGGGGGAGTAAAAAATGTTCAAGTTAATCAAACACTACCTTCTCCCATGTCTTATTTCTAGTTACTCTGACATGGTAAGAGAAGTTTAAAGCAACAATAATTGCCCTTATAATGCTTTTGGAACAATTCAATGCATGTAGGTCAGGCAATAAGAAGTGGACGGTTTCAGAAATGAAAAATCATACTTAATCGCTTTTTAAAAAAGCATTGAAAATGACCTTGTTAAAATCAAGTCATACCATGCTGCTAGAAGATGTTTTCTTTCTGTGGCATTATTTTATTTGATAGTCTTGTGGTTCTGACAGTAAAAACTTGAGAAATATACTCAGTATACTTTAAGAGTGAGTTCAGCTAAATACCCCCCCCGCCCCAAAATTATAGAATGAACCCACACTCTCCCCAGTCACTGCTCGTTTCTGTACTGAACAAACTGTAGACCAGAAAAATGTCTTTGTTCACTTTGCATGAGCACTGATGCATCTTTGACAAAAACTGAGGGTCCGCCCCACACCAGACCATTGGAAAATGACATGGTGGCATACGCAAGTAACCAAATGGATTTGTAAAAGTCCCAAATAAATAAAATTATGTATAATTCTGATGGTAGTAGAGCCTGAAGTAATGCAAGAATGAGGATTCTTTCTATTAAAAGCAAAATATTCTGCTTCAAGGTAGGGTAGATCCATACAGTCCTTTTCCCTTGTTCCCAGTAATTATAGAGGCAGTTGAGGCAGAATCAGGAACTCAGACTCGTTTGCTGTATTTTAAGGCTATGTACACACAGTATTTATCTTTAGATTTCTTAAGTATCATAGAGCAGCTCTGTGTCATATTATATTCCCTGGTTTACTTGCAGGAACTCAGTTACAAGATTACAGGAAAACAGCACAGAGAATACAAGAACTACTCTGCTGCTTGGCAAATCTGTGTTTACACAATTTCACAAAGATGTTTTATGTCTATGCATGGTGAATCATGTCCACTCTCCACGGAAGTTTTTACATAAGCCAGATGGTACAGTTTGAATTTTTGTGTGCTAACTATTGATATTAGGTAAAGAGACTTTTTCCTCCTGGCTTTCTATTAAAGATAGCTTTTTCTAGATGTGGTATTACTCTGGCTTGTGTTTATTTTTCCCTTTCCAGCTGAAACTACAAGGAAAACACTCCTGCATCTTGCCAAATCAGAGCAGATAATTTATATGTTGCATTTTACCCAGACACATCTGAACATAACTGACCAAGTATTTCAAACCTTATTGAAGGTTCTTGTACTAATGCTACACTCCCTTTCTGGGTAGCTTTGTGGCATTTGTGCACATGTTTAACATTATGTCCAATTTACACCGCATGTTAATGAATGATCCCGCATTCGGCCTTGGAGCTCTGTTCTGCAGTTAGGATTCCAAGGCTCTGCTCCAGCCCTGGCTCTTGTACCTATGCATAAAAAACATTAATTACAACGATTAGGCTTTTACACCCCAGCATAACTGAGTGGTGAGCAGAAGTTGCACGAGCACCTGCACCTTTAGGTACCCTGTTGTTAACACGGGTTGTCTGTCCACAATTTATTAGTTGCAGACATTTAACTTACACTCACTTAAGCAGAATTAAGAGTGTTTACTTTCCTCATAAGAGGGCAGTCAGATATGTACCAATTTTGTTTTAACTGTGGAGAGCAGGGAGCTGGGAGCGGTGTGGGGAAGGGATCCAGGAAGGCCTAATCAATCACTGACAGATTACAGCTAAAGCCACTTCCATACCCATTAAAGCAGGACAAATGCAGAATTGCAACTGAACAACTTCTAGTTTTAAGCCAACAGTGGGACTTCCTAGTTATTTATCAAAGTCATTGCTGGTAAGCAGCATGCCTCACTGCTCAATTGTACTTCACAGCAGACAGAGCTGACTGAAGCTTCAGCCATGAAAGAAGTGTTTATGCCCTCAGCTGTGGTGCTGTCAGCCCTCTGGAATTTACTGTAAATCACACAGCTTTTATTGCAAGATTTAGTAGCTGATCCTCTGTGGGCTCTATTCACTGCAAGCTTGTTACTATTTGGATGTTAGCCTCAGTCCATAAAGGGACTTGCTACACATCATCAAACAGCAGCGGAAAACCAAAGGTTTCATTTTTCAATTTTCTAAACCCTAAACTCCTCAACAGTCATTGAATTTCATTGCAGAAAGTGGAAGTCTACTTTATTATGGTACTCAATTTCCCCAATGGAGTTATACACTTATAACATTACTTTTATTTCCAATGACAGGATCTGGCCATCTGTCCTGGCTGTAATTTCATAACACACTCACTAGTTTTTATTTTAAGGGGATTTCTAGATATTACATTGAGCTTGTGACAAAATTGTAATGTAGATATAAAGGCCACAAATAATGATAACTACATTCAGTGCTGCCTAATATCTTAACAAAGTAATTTTTTTTTTTTTTCTATTTCAAGTATAGAGGCATCTGGATAAGCTTCTAACACAATTGAACTGACAAATAATAATAATAAAAAAGTTTTGAAAAGCTAGAAAATACAAAAGGATAAGGGCTTTCATGAGTGAGCCTCAGCCAGGACAGCATTATTCCACAGGCAGTGTGTATTTTATCAAAAATGGAACTGTGCGTCAGTTTTATCAGAGTCATTCCTACTAAGATCAAACGAAGGAATAAAGGGAAATGCTGAAATTTTCCTTTGTAATCACTGTGGTTATTCCCTGCAAGGCAGATGGACCTGACAGGGCATTTAATTGTGTTTGTCACGCGGTTCGCAGGGGAGGCCAGGCCCGCGCCTCGCCCGGGGGAGCCGCGGCCCGAGCGCCCCTCGGCAGCGGGGCCGGGCTCGGGGGCCGGCCAGCCCCGCCGCCGCCGCGGGTCACTGAGGAGCCGGGGCCGCTGCCTTTCGGTGGCCAGGTGGGCGCCCTGCCGTGCCAGGGTGGTCCCTGCGGGGGCTGCGGCGCGGCCGCGAGGGTCCCCACGCCACGGGGCCGTGCGGGGCTGCCGGGGCAGAGCTGCGGTGGTGAGGGGAGCGGGGGCACTGCCTCTGCTGCTGTTCCTCTCTGTGCTGAATGAAACCATTCATAGAGCAGCTTCTCAAGCCAGTACTTCAGCGAGGTCCATTTTGCTGCAAGATCGAAGCAAGTTTTGTTATTTTTCTTGCTCTCCATTCACTTTCACAATTGCACTGTTTATGCTTAATTTCAGTAAAGTTATGTGGAATTACTATTTTAACCATCAGTTAGACCTGCTCTGTTTCCTATGTTAAGAAAATCTTCACAATAGCCTTGCTCAGAGGATAAAACAGCAAGAGACTTAGACCTGCCCCCACTTGCTCCCACACTCCCTCAGAAAGTAGTGTCTGGATTCTCTTTCAGATTTACAACTGCTATTATGATTAAAAAAAAAAATAGCAAAGGCATGTACTAAAAACATATTTCTATTTTTTCCCCAGCTTTATAGTAATTTTTGCTTTGTGATTGCTTTGGTTCCACTAAGAAAAACAATTGTATACCTTTTTAACCTTAATACCAGTGAATGAGCCAAAGTGGAGGGCTTATTTCTGTTTGATCTAATATGTAATAGGTGATTTAAGCAGATGCTATCCTACTTTTACAAGCAAAGATCAGGCCTCTGATCAATGTCATTATCAGAAACCTAACAAAGGCCAAATCACAGGATATTCCAAGATGGAAGGGACCCAAAAGGATCATCAAGTCCAACTTGTAAGCAACTGGCCAATGCAGGGTATGAACTCACAACGTTGGTGTTCTTAGCACCAGGCTCTGACCTGCTGAACTAATCTCAGTCAAATCTTTGTCAGGATACTCTAAAGGTATCAAATAATCTCCACTAAACTCATTCTCTCTGTTTAAGTTCTTGCCCAGTACAGAGGTGATCTCTGTTACACATTGCACAAGCAACAAATTGATTTTCTTCCACCAACAGGCCTGAAACTGTTTCCCAAAGAGAGGTCTCATTAATCTGCACACAATATGCATATGGGGAGCAGCTGCATTGTCAAGAACTTTCTGTTTTTAAAAATAATTAAATTTCCTTCACAGATGTGAAGGGTCTTTTTTATTATTTATATTGATAAGGTAGTTTTTCCTTACACTGAGCTATCATTTTCTCCTCAATATCCCTTTCTCTGTTATCATAAGGAAAATTAGTCAGATTTGCAAGTTTGGTGGATGATGCATGGGTCAGAGGACCCTGGTTACCACACAGAGGTCCTGTGTGCAGGGGCTTGTGTTCTGAAGATGGCTGCTAAGAACCCTGGTAAATCCACAACCACCTGAGCCGAGAAGAATAGGCAGCTTGTGGCAGGCCAATACCTTGTCCTCTCAGTAGCACTGTCCTGTTAGCATAATTCTGATTTCTTTCTGCTAACGTAATGACAGTGATTTCACATAAAATACTACTGATTTACAGAGAAGGAAGAATACAATCAAGTTTGTATATGGGCCATGTCTATTATGACTTAGAGATTTTTCACATCCCGGTAACCTTACTTCATAGTTTCTCTTCTCATGACCTCCATCTCATAATCATCAATTCTTTCCTCTTAAATTCAACCAGACTAACTTTCCTTATGATAATAATTACCTAATAGGTTTCTAGAAGAAATGGCTTACTAGTTTGTTCCAAAATTCTCAAAGACACTAAGTAAATGAAAATGATCGTATCTTAAATTATCAAGCTAAGAACTCACAATAGAAGAATAATTTACCAATATTGAAAGAATAGGCAATTTACTTTGACAACTTATTTCAAGCAATTTGGGTGTGCAGGGAGCAAGATACCTAGTAATTATTGTGTATGAAATTTAGAAAAGGATATTATCATAATTTTTTTTTCTCTGAGAAAAATCACTGGCATTTTAAAGTGAGTTTATTTTTGGCAGTCCAAATTTATCAGTGCTCAAAACTCACATTTCCATAGATTAGACGGACAGCTTTAACTTTCTCAGTATTTAGGAAGTGTATGTGGGGGATCCCCTGGGATTTACTCATGCTGTAAACCACATTGTGATCGCATTTTGTGAGTTCTCTGTTCACTAAAGCCCCTCCAGCCTGTTCACTGCTGTTCTGTGTGTTGGTCCTAAGGGATGTAAACTCAAATAAAGGGTAGTCTTGAAATATAAAGGTATTTTTAGCTTAGAGGAGAAATAAAACTGTGTATGTAAGGGCCAAATTCACTGCTGTTGTAAGGAGATCCACAATCATTTACTTCAGTGGATTTGTGCCTGCGTCTGCAAGTGGATTGGTGTGTTTGGCTCTAGATATGTAAAACAAATAATGAAAAACCTTTGCACAGTAATGTGTGTGTGACAGCTAGATGTACAGGTGGGCTCTAATTTGCATTCTCCCTTCCATGGGATTTTGTACTATTCCCAAAATATGGATATTCTGAGTGCAACAAATGCTCCCCTTCCCGTGAGATGTACCTTTCCTAAGTATATATAGCAATAAATACTTCAACCAGTTAAGTTTCAGAAAAAGTATTCTGACCATCACCCTATTTACCCTTTAAAAATCCCAAGTATACTGATTCAGGATACTTTCCCAAATAAATCTGGATAAATATGATATTTTAAAAAGTTAGGATATTTGCCTTTGAAGTGGGTACAATGCCTGATTGTAATCGAAAAGCTTAATATACAGAAAAAGCTACAGAATAAAGAATGAATATGTAGCCACGTAAATAAGAGTGCAAATAATATAAAGAAGAAGGTAGGGGCCATTGTATACAGTAGATGTGAGTTAAGCAAAGATATGTTTTTAAAACAGTGCAAGAGTCTTCTTTTCTTAAATTAAGGTTTTCTGAAATCCTTCTTGTTCCTATGCCAGGAAAGCAGGTTACTCTTCTGGTCAGGAATATCTCTACCAATTTCAATACAATCACTTCTGATTCTGATTTGGTCTTAAATTTCTCCTTTCTTGGCTTCAGGGCAATAATCATTAATCTTATTACCCTTAGAGATGACATTTTTTTGGAAATATGAAGTGGCTGACATTCTTTTTCTCTGCTGTATGTTATTACATTTTGACCCTTCTGGAAGACGATAGCTGTGCTGCAGGCGTTGGGGAAGCCACCACCTCTGTCTTGTCCTGGCTACTACAGGGGGCAGAGGATTTCCTGGAGGGGGACAGGATGTGCCTCCCTGGAGGGCAGCTGGCACTTTCTGGGAAAACTTATGTAATGAGGAGATGGTCAGGGAGGAAAACCCAGCCAGCAGGACTTGATCGACAGGGGAGACTGAGAAAGGCAGGGAGAGAACAGCCAGGCAGTCCTCGGAGTCTGACAAAAAGGAGACTTGTCATGCTCAAACTCTAACTTTGCAGCTGAAAACTTTCTGGCCTGAGCCCGAGTCTGGAGGAGAGGCTGCATGTCACAAGGCTGTGGAATACACAGGAGGGTGTATTTGTGGGGAGGAGCTTGTTTTTTCCTCTCTTTTAGCCTGGATGGCTGACTCCTGGCTGTCTCATGTCCTAGGCTGGGGAACCTGCATCTTTCAGGGCTCTTTACACATTTCTGGTGCATTCTGGGGTGCTGCCTTCAATAATGAGCCCAGGCAAGTCTATGTCAGAACTCAAGCTCATGCAAGGGCTCGTCATGAATGGTAAAGCAGTTCATTGCATTGTGAGTGCAGGGTTGATCAGGTTATTGAGGTGTGATTAAACTACTTCCTGGTTATCAAGTATTTGTGAAATGACTTGTTTAACTTTTGTTTGTAAATGGGAAGGATTTTTCAAACAGCTTATAAAACTATTTTGTATTGATTTGCCATAAAACCTTAGGTTCAGCTGTAAACTACTCTCTGACCATAAATTGTCTGTAAATCTGCTAGTACAGCATGACAGGTTTCTTAATTCATTTACTGAGTTTTCCTTTGTATTTTTCTTAATATGTGAGAATGAATGTCTATGTCCACATCCCTGTGCTTCAGGTGGTGGCTCAATAGACATCCTTTAATCATTCAGTCAGCTATTAGCAGACTTCTTCAACCTATACACACGTTGAGATCTTTTTACATTGGGCTTACATTTGCTGAAATGAGGCTTTGGCCACAAGCACCTGTGCATATGCCATCAATAAAAGGAGGCACAATGATTAAATCAAACAAACATCTGAGAATTCTTATGTGCTTTCCTTCCTCAGATTTTCCTTCCTCAGATTTTCCTTCCTCAGATTTTGGCTCTGTGTAAGTGCAAGAGCATGTTCATATGGCTGCCATGAGGCCAGCTTGCCTGTTGCACCACTGGTGAATGGCACTTACTTTAGCTTTTTGTGTCAGTAAAATTGGCAAGTCATTTGCAATCAATGGTAAGCAATCTGACACAACTTCTAATTGAGCAGTCTACTAGCAACATTATAGGAAAAGAGATTTTTAGATTTATTTGTGTAATTATACTTTCAATATTTCCTTATCATGTTATTTTATCCTCTCCAATGTAATAATTATTTGTGACTTTGTAGAGACTTCTACACAAATCAAAGTCAGTATCAGTGAATGGGATACAGACAGTACATCCATCCAACCTCAGTGCTCAGAATGTCTTGAAAATAATTATTCCTCGTTTTTTCCTTACAAAAAATTGAGAACAGTAGTATTTTTTCCCCAGAAACATGGTTTTGAATGTTTCAATCCATGACTTTCTGTATTCTTGAGCAGATGCTGCTGTGTGTCTTGAGACCTACCAAAACCAGTATCTCTCCTCTCTCCCCTTTGGTCCATCCCAGGTCATTACTTCTCTGGGAGTGGAATCCCTTAATCCTCCAGCTCTCAGGTCAGGCCCTGTGTTGTAATCCCATGAGTACCAACCAGTAACTACTTTTACAGGTCCAGGCATGGGCCCTCCTTTATCTTTTGAAGCCTGGAACAGTAGCTCTGTTTAAAAGGACCCCCAAGCAACTTTTCAGCATACCAAAGTAAAAAGCAGGGGGTCTACACACACATTCACATACCAAAGTTTCCCTGTCTGTCCACAGTTCAGCCAGCACCACCTTGTTGTTCACATCTGGGCCAGGAGGAACAACTTGCTCTTCTTTACAGGCTGTTCTGACTGCTTCTGAATTTTTCAGGCTGACAGTTTTTTCTCACTCTGGACTGTCTTTTCTACTTCACCCAAAAAAGTTTTCCTGTCTGTAGGACAGGATCTTTGAACAGATCAGTGTTTTCTGATCTTCCTCTTCTCAGGCTTTAACACAGGGAGTCCCTCTTTCTAGCTATAAATCCTGGGCCAGTGTTTTGAGGGATGTTCCTTATCTGGGCCATTCTTTAATCTTTCCTTCCCAGTTCTTTAACAAATCCTTTGCAGCTTCCTTTGATTGAACTCAGTCCATTCAGGTTAAGCAGCAACAGAAAACTGAACAGGAAAAAGCCACTTTTAATATTCATAGGAGGATACAAGTATGTTTTTCCAGTTTGTCAACCATTTCCTTCAAAAGTGTCCAACTTGCTAGTTGTTGATGCAACAGGCATGCATTTGCTTTATACTCTGTTTCAGGTATATTTTCGTGTGTCACACATAAACCAGTGGTAATCTGGACATACTTATTATCTCTTGGTTACTTGAGGCCTCGGGTTCAGCAGGAGAGCTGAACCTCAGAAGTGTACACTCTAAGAGTGTGGATGTGCAGATGAATACATGCAGAGCAGGATGCTGGGAACAGACTTAGTTCAGGACTATCAATTGAATAGCTGCTTACTGCTGAGATATCAGGAGATATCCCATTAGGAGATGAAATTTTCTGAAAAAAATATAAGAGAATTGTATCCAGTCTTAAAAGTGAAAATTAAAAAAAGGTAGTGGAAAAAAAGGTAGTAGAAGTAGTTGGTAGTGTATGTACAAATTAGGAGTGATAAAATACTCCTTCTAGCTTGATTGGGCACTGATGCCAATGCTATTGCCCAAGGTTTGTGTAAGTGTTCATATTTATGTCTCTTGCTGATGCCAGTCTGCTCTCCCTTTTGTATAAAAGGTCAACATTTTTGGTGTCTTCTCCTTGACTGCCTTCCCTGCCCTGTGTATACTTCTTTATAGTGTTTAGTTGAAACCCACGGAGCACCTGTACCTTGAAGGTTAAGAAATTCTTACGTGTGGCTCAATTCAAACACTCCTGGTGCTGCCCCTGGATCACGCTCTGGGAGAGTCTGTCACATGGCCACAGCATTGTTGTACTCTGTCTCCTTTTGAAAGCTGATGAACTTCTTGCATTGCAGAACTAGCTGGGGTGATTTGTACTGTTACAGATGATACTGCTCTAACTACTGCTAAAGGCAGCTCAGGTTTTGTGTTAGTGGACACAGCAGACTTCATGGATCAATCTTGACCTAGGGTAGACACAGTGACACCTCTGGGCCTTTAGTAAATGCAAGAAGGCAAAAAAATGGGACTGCAGCTGGCAGAGGTCTCCTCACTCCCATGGACAGTATTTGTCCTCTTTATATTAACACCACCCCCACCCCACACCCCCGCCCCAAATCAGAGTAGATCTTGCCAGACTAAATGGATTTTCAGTAGTCATAAGTATTAACCCATGCCTCAAAATGCTAAGTCTTATTTCGAATGGCTTGGAAGTTACAATGGTGGGGTTTTTTTCTCGTGGGGTATTTTGTTTTGGGTTTGGGTTTTTTTGTTTGGTTTGGTTTGGTTTTCTTGGGGGGGTATGTTTTTTATTCTGGTTTGGTTTGGTTTTTTGGATGCTTTCTTAAAAGGAAAGTGGATGATGTGATTTAAGAATAAAATCTCCTTTAATTTACTTTGATTACTGGACTTAGACTGTCATGCAGCTTCACTCTGATAGTTTCTCTTTCCTTTTCCCCATTACAATAGCTCGGCAACTGCAATGAAATGGAGCTAAAGTGACAGCTTGAGACAAGGAGGAAAACTAATATACACTGTGGAGAGTGGGGACCAGCCAAGCAGGTGACGTCACTTGGAGGGGCACTGTCTAAGTGTCAGAGCTGTCACGATTCATTCCCCACATATCAAATCTGCTCTGCTTTTGTGTGGAGCAAGCAAGTACCTTGTTACCTTAGGTACTTGAATCAAATATCCCTTTCATTTGTTTGTATTTACTCAAGTGTGTTCTGAGGAGACTAAAACCAGCTATGTCTATAGACACCAGTCATCAACTAGGTTGTGTGTGCTGGGCTGTGTGACCCAGCAATATGAGCGGCTGTCAAATGTTTGATCTTCTAATATGCACTCTTTTTTGCCTCTCCTGGACTGCTAGTCCTTTTGAGCATCCACTCTACTTGTCATCTGAAATAAGAGTACAAAGCCTGTGTCATGTATACAACAGTCTTTGGTAGTCAGCCACGTCTTCTCCTTTAGGCCATTGTCTTTTCAGCCTAACTGAAGCCCCCTGCTACCATGTGCACGAGCAGTAGAAGCCCTGCTTCTTCCTTTTTTCTCTTCTGCCTATTTTCCTCTTTTGTTGAGTTCACACAGAACTCAGTGTTAGATGAGTGATAACATGTAGTGAAATGCTGTTAAATATATGGGATTCCAAACATTAAAATAACTCTCCTTTCTTGAATTATCTTTCATCACAGGTTATCTGAAAGCCCAGAGAATTTAGCAATACAATGTCTGGGCAGGATGCTTCTGTGCACTGAGCTATAATAAGAACTCATTAGGGACAAGACTCTAAAAGGACAAGGTGGGGGCTGTGGCATCACATCTATGTTAAAAGCTCATACACAGAGTATTGGAAAGTATCGGAGAGGTAATTTCACAATTACCACTCTCACTGATTTCCGTCACTTTGAGCTGATGCAGGTGTCCACACTCAGTACTATGCACAAGGGCACAGCTATGTTGGTGTCCTCAAAATTGCCAGGTATTGTATAGCCTCATGAACCTGTGTTTTGTGTCTTGTCCTGCTTCCCTTTTTCTAATACCTTTGTGTGATCTTTTCTGGAACTGTGAGCAATCCAGAGTCAGTGATTAGTCAGAGGTGGTCCCAGTTGCTTGCAGGGGAAAAGCTGAACCTCCTTGCTTTAACAGTTAATCTAAAGAAGGCTCTGCCCCTCTCTTCTGAACCAGTTCCTTGTTTGCCCACATGAAGCCAGGGAAGCCCAGCTGTAGTCATGGGCCAGACCTTTTCGACAGTAGACACTAATTATTCCTGTGCTCTAAAGGTTCTTGTTCTGAAAAAAGAGCTGTCTGTGGGGCAGATACTCTTTTAGGTCATCTGGCACTAACTAAGGGTGGGCCAGTGTATTTCTGCTACGCACAGCCATGTTTATCAGGACAGAGTCTTGATGTGTAAATGGAGCACAGCCTGACTCTTATGTGGGAGTCTGGTACTTTATTGACTTGTAGCTGTTTTACACTGTGCCTACTTGCTTGTTAGCAGAGAACAACTCTATCATATAATCAGGTATCTCACAACTATAATGCTTTTTTACAAATATTAATGTATTTCTTTGCCAGATTTACCCAAGAGTATCCTATTCCCTACTCATATATGCAAGACAACCATCCTCATCAAAGTTATGCAAATTTCCAAGTAAACCAGGAGACGTATTTGCAAGAATAATAAGATACCAACAAAGAACCAGAATTACACTTGGGCCTGTCCTGGCTTCCACAGCACAGTGAAGGCTCCTGTAGTAGTAGCTATAGGAAGGAGCTCAAAAATTACCACAGCTGCTCTGCCTGTGTGATTTTTGCCAAGGGAAGAGGAAGGAAAGGAGATGTAGAGGAGAAATGCCCAATATGAACTAGTGTTGTTGGTGGGGCAGAGGAAGGTTTCATTTAATCATTCATTCATTCATCCTCAGTGCCGAGAGTCCTTCAGTGCTGGGCAGTGCTGCAAGCACTCTGATGCAGATTTTCCCAGAAGTACCCTCCCCAGAGGTCATTTTTTCACCAACACTTTTCTAATTTCTCAATCAGTTTCAGTTCAACCAAATTCAAATATACTAGAATAAGCTTTTTTTAAACTTCATTAATATGAAATGTGTTGACATTTTGAATTCAATCCTACTGTCATATTTAAGGAACATATGGAAAACAGTCTGTACAGATTAATCTAAGGAGCATTTTAATGTGGCTTTCCTTGAGTGAACTGGTTATATTATGGATAGATATGTCCTAATTTGAGAAGTGTTGAAACTGCAGGCAAGTGCTTTCAGACGAATTGATGTTAAATAGCAGAATACAATCGTGTATTCTGGACCTTGACCAGAAAGGGGAATGTGACACTGTGACATGGTGCCTAACTAGTGTCTCTTACACTTGTATGCTTTTAATGTTTATACTTACAAAGAAATAGTAAAATAAATAATGGTGCAATCCAGATCATTGGTATATAAGACCCAAAAGCATTGGCAAGATTTCATGGAAATATTCAGCAGAAGAAAGGAAAGAGTTTAAAGAGAGAAGGCAAATGAAGGAGTTGAGAGGTTTGCAAAGATAGGCACCCAACTCTAAAGAGGAATCATTCAAGAAAAAATGATGTGAAATGACTGCTTCGCCTCAGTATTGAACCTGATATTTCTAGTTTGTTGATAGTGAAAACAGAGCAGTTCTTCTTTATAAAGCTTTTAGGAGTATCCGGTTTCTGTTCCTAGTTAGGTAAGAATGAAAAGAGCATCTCCCAAAAATCGATACTGGCATTTGCATTAATACTACAACAGACTAGGACAAGAACTTGAAAGTTGTCTTTAAAGTTGTCAGGCCATGCAGGCAGTGTGGCTGTGTTTTCTGTAAAGCCATGCCTCTGCTGCCTGCCTTAATTCAGACTCTATGGATTAAATTAAAATGCTTCCTGTTACCAGGAACACTCTATGCTTTATGCCCATGGATATGTAAAGCATGCCAACACAGAAAGAATGAACAAATTAACAGACAGCCTGGAGCAGCAAGTAACTTGAACTATCTTGACAATAAAAAAAAAAAACTGTGAAGGAAAGTTGAAGTGCAATTCTTATCTATTGACTAAGCCTGAGAAAGATAATAAATTTATAAATTCTTAAATTCTAGGTGGAACTCTTAGAAAAACAGATAAGGAAAACACACAGTATACAAATCCTGGGAATTCCAGAGGGTTAAGAAGGTAAGAAGCTACCATATATTCTACATTAAGCTCCAAAGAACAACTCACTGTGTATTGAAAGCTTATCATGTTGCTGTGAAAAGGGCATCATAGGAGACCAGCAACTGCAGAACTGCTCTCCTAAAGTTAATGGACTTGGGGGTTAAGGGGAGAGTATTTTTGTCTGCACAAAGCATCAAGGACATTTAGTTTAATAAGTGGCAAATTTTGATTATTTTTCCCCCCAATGCTGGGCCCTGCACTCAGAAAAATTGTGCTACTCAGTGCCCAGAAAGCATGCTTCCAAGAAAATAAGTGCTATCAGTTAGTGTAGTCTGGTTAAGTTGTGAGTCAAACAGCCCTGGAAAATGTACTTATTCTAGGTGCAGTTGAAGGCAAAATGTATGTGTATGAGAGAGGGAAAGAGAAGATTCTTCAGCTGAAGACTGAATATCTGTATACAAACTGTGATTTCAATGAACTTTATTGTACTTTGATCGTGATTTTACATTTCAGCTGGTGTTATCTTATAAATAGTAACTGAATTTCATAAGCAAATGGCCCTCCTGAAACAGTCTACCATGGTAAAGTGAAGGGGATGGATCTCTTTTTAGGATGCTAGGAAATCTATTTCAAGTCCTATCATTAGTTTAATTTATTTCCCTGCCCCCCATTTTCACTAAAATATGTAACCTAGCAGCTTTTTAGCTAGAAATTACGATTTACTTCAGTTTTGTAGGGGTTTTATTTGCAAGTGTACATTAATATTTGAAAGCATGTTCTAGGCTGGGTGATGTGATGGTGTTCCATTTGCTAAATTTATGTGGCACTCATTGAGTTGCTCTGGCCAGTTATAGTTCATTTTTGCATATATGCTGACGGATTCAGTGGCGCTGTACAATAAACATTTTGAGTTTAAGCATAGGAAGTTTACTCTAGTTTGATTGTGGTTGAGAAAGATGAATCACAATTTATTTAACAATAAGCATGGAGTGTAACAGTGGAAATAATGGCAGTGCTGATCTAACCTGTTCTCCTGATTCCATCCATATCCAGACCATTCTTTGCTTCTTTCTTTTTCCTTTGCTAATCTAAACTACTTCATTTCCCTGTTACTTGAGTACTTTCCTCTGCTTGGATGTTTGCCTCTTTGGTTCTGTGTTGTGAAAAAATTTCCCAATACTCTCATCTTGCAGGTTTTACTCAACACATTTTTTAATATACTATTATCCTGTTGCATGCTATAGAAGGGAAATCCCATGCACATTTGAAAAGCTGTCTTTAAGACTTCAAAAGTCTGCTTTAAAACTTTCCTTTGCAAAGGAGCCTGCAAAAGGCAGACCTTTGGGTCACTAAATGAACTAATGTCAGTGATGCTGCTGATGAACATTGTCATGTCATAATTCTCCATAAGTCCGTTCTTTTCCACTGCCTTTTGTTTAGTCCTTAGACTGAAGGACATTCAATCAGGAGTCATGTTTTTGTTCTGGGCTTGTGCAACCCTTATCACAATGAAATCTTGCTCTGCAACAAACACTGCTATGGTAATAAAAATAAACTAACAATTATAAGCATAGCCTTACTGTGGGGCAAACTGTCAGTTATTATGTTATTACTTTTAATTTGTTTATGATGTGGTCAGTAAAAACACAAGAAACTCATGAATTTTGTTTGACGAAGAATAGAAAGACATCAGTCATCTTCTGCAGCATGTGTCTGCCAAGTCACCAGTTTTCTGCTACTGTTTTTCTCCCTTATAGTTAGGAGTCCAAATCAGTGCCACATATTCCTAAATAGGGACATCTGTAATGGGCTTCTTGTCCTTTACATGCCTTCTGACCAGATTCCATCATCACTCTTCTTCTTTCTGTGTTTTTAAATGATTGCATTTCTCATATTAGGCAAATCCTGTCCCTTACTTGGATGATGTCATTAATCTTCTTTTACACCATGATATATTACTAAGTGACACACTGCATTGTATATGTATTGTTACTCTACTCACATGCTTAGTGAAGACATTGCTGGCATGTGGAATACAAACGCCAAGTCAGCTGTGAAAAAGTTCTTTTTAAAAATAATGGAAAGTATGTGTGCCAGCAGGACAGACTGCCCTTTTTACTGCAGATTAAAACACAAAGGGATGAATTTTAAGAGAACCAGAAACACTTGCCAGGGCTATGCTGATTATATTGTTTGTGTATGATGCTTTATATTCCAGCCTGAGAAATCACTACAGTAGGAATGTGACCTTTTTGGTTCATTTTCAAGTACTAATTGTAAAATTACAACTTTATTCATTGCAAAAAGTTGATTCTTTGTCCGCCTTGGTATTAAACTGATCATTCTAAAAGACCTGGTCTTGTTTGTTGTTTAGGAAGCATAAAAATCTCTTGACCAGCTCTCCGTGTAGCGAAACTCCTTTTTGTAACTAACAGAAGGGTGTGAGCAAAAATAACAGCCATAATTTTGGGGACTAACTGGTAGAAAGCATGAAGGATATTATAAAATACTCAGTTCAGTTGAATTTTGCATGTTGCCAGCCAGGTGTTACTGTGTCCTGGATGAGCCATTCCATGTCATTCAAAAAAATGGGGAGCAGCACTCAATTTTTTCATTCAGATAGCAAAGAATTTCATAAATTGAAATGCTCTTTGCAAGTGGGCAATCTGACCTCCTAGCACTGGCTTGGAGACCATATTCTAAACAGCTATGTCCAGCCACCATAAAGCAGCATTATGTAGTCATCAATCCTCTTTCCAGTGGTGTTTTACACCACCTCTGGCCTGTCTGTCGTGCTACATTTTTGCGTAGGATTAAGATATCCCTGAACCTTGGGGAACATCCATCCCATACCAGTCCTCTCTTGGAGCCTGTAATTCAAGAACTAGCAAGATGCTAACTAAGGGATTGAAGCATATAAATAGTTGGTGGAGAAGATCATAATGGGGACAGAATACTTTTATCTTTAGTTGTCCTCTACTGGATCATGCTTTCACAAACTTTTAGCCCACAACTGGCTCAGTTTTTAAACCATTCCTTATGTTTGAGCTTTCTTAGAGACAAATACTGCATTAAGAAACTTGATGACAACTGAGATGGAAAGCATCTACTCTGGAGTTTTTTTTTGCTGTTTGAGGGAGGAAAAGAAGTCAGTGCAGTGTAATGATGCTCTGGTGGATAGTAAGTGAAAATATTGTCATTGCCTTGGAGAACAATAGAGTTGGCCTAATTCAAAATATGTCTTTCATGTAGTGAAATTCCATTTGTTAAAGCTCTAAGTATGTCTTTCATTACTTTCTTATTACCTATTACACTGTAAAATAAATTTGTTAGGTATTGTTTATTTTAATGAATATTTAAGCAGATTCTCTATTTTTTTCATAAAATATTTTTATGTAATTTCTGAATGATAATTATGAACAACAACATTCACTGTGTATCGAAAATGTTAAATGTAGTACTATTTGCAGACATTAAGCCACCAGTGTTATTTGACATGTTTCAAAATCATGACCCCTTTAGAAGACAGACAGCACTAAACATTCCTTCCATAGCAACTATATTCACAGCAGCAACGTACCAGAGTCAGTCAAACTTAATAGCCCATCAGACATTCTGGGCTGCTGATAGGTTGTCGGGGTTTACACTGTCAGATTTTTTTTGCAATTACAATACAGGAAAAGTGAGTTGCAATTTTTTTTACTACTGTGAGGTTTTTGATCAATACTACAGTTTCTGTAAAGAGGGACCTGTGGGTAGTGCTGCCAAATTTTCCTTTAAAATGCTATGTAAATTTTTTTTTTTCCCAACAGAAGCTGACAAAAGACTTTTTTTTGATTATTTCTTCCTTGCTTCAACTACCTACTGTCAGTTAGGAAGTCCAGAGTTCTGCACTGAGACGTGAGACTCCTAGTTTGTCTTCTGTGCTGGGAACAGGCTGGAATGCACAACACGTCGGCAAAGCAGCGTGGCTGGTGGCATCATGCATGACAGAGAAGGCCTGATCCCATGCAAGCATTCTCTGAAGTGGAACACTCAAAAGACAAAACCTTGTTCATTTTTAAAATGTAATTTTTAATGTGTTTTTATAAATATTGCCAGAAACTTGTATTTTAAGCTCATAGAAACCTCTGAAGGAAAAACCATATTCAAAACAGTTCATGAGAATACAATTTTCTTGATTTCTCTGAGGCCTTTTTTGAGAAACATAAAACTCCCAAGGAGTGGCAGGAAAGTAGAATAAAAAGGGTTCACATTAAAAATTCAGTTTTGTCTTTCCCTTTCAATACTTTTAAGGGTAGAAAGAAAAACTCTCAAATTTTAATTTTCAAACTGTAAGTCTGTTGTTACACTGCAAAAATGTGAAAGCTTTTGTTTATTGCACTCTTATAATAAGTCATAGCACTGCAGTCTAAATGAGCTTTTTATTCTTGTTACTACAGCATATAATTCATGTACCTGACTTTAACATGTGAAAGATACCATTGGTTTCAAGGTGCCACTGAGGCCATGGGTACATGAAAAATTTACTGTGAGACAAGCCAGGGTGCACATTTGCTTTGTCCTAGTGTGTGTAACATTGCCTCTCTGTGTGCTCTCTCTTCATTCTAACTGTGTGCTACTTCACTTCTAACAAGGGGCAAGATTTTCTGCTCCCTCATATATAAACATCTTAACGTCAGAGATATGTGCTTCCCTCACCAGATTCCTCTTCTAATTGAAATAACTTGCATGACCTTGTGTCTGGCTAGTTACTCACATCTAAAGCAGTATCTAGTGATGTGCTTGTAACTGGTGAGATTAGCATGATATATTTCAGGAAATACTAAGTTCTATGACAACTGTTGCTGTCTGATGCAGAATCTCCTGCTTTAATTGGTTCACAAAAACTATAGGTTTTTTGTGAACAGATGTCTCTGAAGATTTATATGTCTTTATGTTAATTAATTACTGTTCCTCTTTCATGTAAGCTGCTGTTCTCAGAGAGATAATAGGTAGCAGACTGAAGCACTCTAAACAAAGGAGGCAAATCACAGAATTATGAATTAATGTAACCAAAGATGAGGAAAAAGAGGCCCAAATACTGTCAGAACAGTCTTCCATTATAGAATTTTGAAGTGTCAGGGAATGCAAATTGGGCAATGAAACTCAAATTATGTAAACCCAACAGAGGCTGGGTCCATAATAGGAGAGTATAGGAACTTCATTTCCTTCTAGAGCTTAATGCAGTAAAATCCCTTGGTGTTGTATGCTGGTAGTTTAGTGTACTAGATGAGGCATTTTCTTTGAAGACATAAATTGGTCATGATTTTGGTTAGGTTTGTCACCTTAGGGATGACTCTTACTGCTGGTCAGTTTGCTTGTTTGTTTGTTGTTATTTTGCATATCACTGTAGAGAAGTAGAAACTTTGCAAGAAGAATTAAACGGTCTTGCTTCATTTTCTACTTCTAAAGTATTGCTATTCTAATTTCAAAGACTTCTATTATCTCCTCATGCAGAAAAACATTGTAACTTTTACTCTTCATTCTTTTAAAGAAATGGTTATGTTAAAGATAATTCAGTTTCCTGCTAACACTAAGGTAAAGATTGGAACTTCTCATTAGATTCCATGCAGAATGTAAAGGTTTATACTTCAGCACAGAGAGAGGATGTATCACCAGAATATCCCTCTCCTGTTCACTCAAGGGAAAGAAAAACTTCTCTTTTTTTGTATTTTAGGATAGTCCTATTTTAAGAACTAGTCCATGGAGCAAGAGTTTAATGTCATTGCTTCAACTGCAATGCAAAGGGAAACTGGAACATGAAAATAAGCACAAGCAAAGAAATACTGTTCTGGCATTTGAACGTTTTGGAGTTAATTTTCAACAAGAAATGATTTTGCTTCCCTCACAAATCTTGTCCAGAAAAATAACCAATAACTCAAATGGCAGGAAAAAACCCAACTGTATTTCCTGCTTTGCTGGGGCCTGTGCCATAGCCTAGTTACTGAAAAAGCAAAACTGCCCCTGAAGTGAACCTCAAGAAGCAGTACAGCAGAGCAGTGCTGTAACCTGGTGTACAACATGACCATCTTTCTCCCTAGGCCCTGTTGGAGGTTTGGAGTGTGCAATAGAAGGGAGTTTTTTTCGGGGACTGGCTGTAAGATTTCAAGTTATCTAATATACATGCCTGATTGTGGAGATGAGATACACCTTTCTGGCTGCAAACACTGGGTCTTGTGAAGGACTCTGGTGTTGTCCTAGGAGCAGAGAGAGTACCAGTCTTCTGAAAGGGGCTCTGAAGCAAAAAAAGAATGTGTGAAACCATATCACTTGTAACAACCTACAAATCCCTTTTTACAAAAATCGGAAAAAAGCCCCACGAAATAGGCCTACTTCCCACTTTCCTTCCTTGAGGAGAAATTGGTAATTTTTTCAGTCTACACAGAGAGTAAGTCGATGTTATTCCTGGTGCTGTCAGTCTGGAACCATTCTCTATTTATCTGAGGACTCCAAAAATACCTTTTTAAAAAGTTGCGTCCATTGTCAGTTCAGAGAGCCAAGTTACTATGTATGCCAGTGATCCCAGAAACAAAACTGAATTATCATTGTATTTGGTCACCAACATCTGCACAATTCACATTATTAAAATCAGGCCAATAATGTACAACAAAATGAGCCCTTTTATTTTTGAAATAAAACAATTGAATTTTTAAGAAAGTTCATACAATACAGATTTATGCTTACCTGAAGATCTTAGTTCCCTGATGTAATTTCTCCAAATATATATATATAAAGATTCTTCAGAGAATAGAAAATAAATTCCTGAAAAGATGTAAGAAACTCCTCCAGAGCAAACAATGAAGCCTCTTCATTTCAGAAACTGTTTCTCTTCCCAAAGGCAAAGGGGATTTGATGGACCTGGCAGACTTAATTCCCAAGCCAAATTCCTCTTACAGACAAAAACCTGCTGGCTAAGCCATTCTTTCATATTCAACGAAATCCAACACAGCCTCTGATCCAAAGCTGGCAGTTTGACACAAGAAGAGAAGTGATTTCTCAGGTGAATATATTGCAAACCATGTCTCATCTCTAAACATCTAGAGGTTTTTCTCACATGCTGAGCAAGGGGAGTAACGTGGGTCCCTGTGGTATCTTCTCTGTTCGAGGGAGCAATGACTCATCATTATCTTGTGAGTTTTCACAGAAGAGAAGGAATGGAGTCACTCAAGAGGTATTCTCTCTTGCTGGTAACTACAAATATCTCAACAAAGTATCAGATTGGGAGGTCTCAAAGGATAATGATTAATCAAAAATAATCTGGATTCTAATTTCCTTTTGATCCATAGCTGGGTTGCTGCATACCCTAGATGGTAACACGACTTGTCAGGCTGACAGAAATGTAAAGCCTCTAAGTTGTTGGAGTGCCATGTTTTTTTAGTGAATTTTCTGGGGAAAAAAATCAGTTTATTAGTTTGTAGCTATCAAGGAAATCATCACATACAGCTGTTTTTGTTTCTCAGCTCATTTATCTGCACTGATAGAGAGAATTTTTATCCAGCAGAAGCCATGTATCTCATCAGCTTTTACTAAGCATGTGTTGGTACCTTGCTGATTTTAAAAAAACCTGGTACTTTGGAATACTGTCATGACTGAGCAGTCGGGATTCAGGCAAACTGCACTTGCCCTCTGATACTATTTGTTTCTGTAAGAGTGCACAGTTTTGAGATTACCTCTGAGCAATCTGATTCCAAATTCCTCACAGCAATCACAAACCAATTCAGCTTTCAAATGAATGGATGCAAGTAGGATATATGAAGTTGTTATTTATCACAAACTGTACTGCCATTGGGATTTTTCAGACATTAACATGGAGCCATGGTCTACCTTTTTCATACAACTTCTCCTTGGATGGATTCTAGGCATTTTCTAGAATGAATGCCTGTCCCATTCACACATGGAGCTCCAGCACAAGGCTCATGGACTCCTTCAATGAGAGGATTCATAGCCCTTCTCTATACTCAGCATTGGTCAGTGTTTTAACAAGTTCTGAATATGGCTTAGTTGTTCCTCATTATCATGCTTTCAGTTCTGAATGTCTTTCTCAGCTAACATCTTTCTTTGTGATTTGTTCTCTTAGCTATCTTTATGGCTATGTGCTCTATGTAAATCCACAATGATACTGCTTTTGCTTTCTTCTTTTCATCAGCCGTAAGAAAATATTTTCTGTTGTTTTCAGAAGGTTTCCTCACAGCCTTCCTCCTTTCCTCATCTTAGTAAAATTAATGCTGAATTCCCTGAACCTATTCAAGTCTTCTTAAAGCAGCTTTCCTGACCCTCTGTGTTGTGTATGATTGGTCATAACAGCCTGTACTTCTCATAATGTCATTTCAAGTTCAAATGATGAAATTATGATTTGATGAGGCATTAGTTTCAGGGAAATGGTGATATTGAATCTGTGTTTGTCCACCATGTATTTAACAGAACAAAGCCAGTAACAGGTTTTTAAATGTCATTTGGTGCTTCCTGAGTCTATACCTGAAGTTTTTCTGCAGGCCTTTCATGTGTATGTAGAGCTACTTAACATAACCAGAGGCTTTAAAACAAAGACAAATGGAAATAAAAATGTGCCACAAAAATGGCAACTAAGAAATTGGACAACTTCTCAATCCTTTATGCCAGTAGTTTGCCTAAGAACTGAGTTAAGACTTTCAAATTTAGCCTAACATGATGAATTTGTCAAACATGCTGAGCAACCTGGTCTGATCTTAAAGTTGATCCTGCTTTGAGCAGAGGGTTGGACTACAGTCCTCCTGAGGTCCCTCCACATCTCAATTGCCTTATGATCTTTTTGTGACTTAGCTGATGAGAAAGAATGATAGAGATATTGGTGAAACCTGGAATGCATTTGCTGGCCCATGTGATGTTGTGATTGTTAAGAGATACCAGTGCTCATGGGGGAACTTTAAAGGGTGTTTTAGTGCAACTAACTCACTTGTGTCACCAGTTTTCTGCTCAGTTCCATTTCTTGTTATCAATGTAAGAAACACTTACCAAGTCACAGAGCAGACTGGGAGCTTCTGATAAAACTTTTTTTAGCAAAATATGGAAGTGTGTCACTTTGAACTACACTTTTATTGAGCTATTATAGCATTACAATTACCTAAAGTTAGAAAATAATTTTCTGTCCTAATCATGATTTTCTCAACAAGGTCCTAATTTCACTCTGTAGAAGTACAAAAGAAATTGAGGAACCATTTTAAATTTTAATGAAGAGAAATGTCCTTCTTTCTAGGAGTTGATCGGCTTCTGTATGTGGTGGTCAGCTAAGTGGGCAAAGTTTCACCTTCTATTACACTACTGTTGTCATCAGAAGCTTCATAGGCTTCAGCTGCTCCCATGCAGCACAACCACTCTAAGTTTCTCAAGGGATTTTCTGCAGTTGATCTCCAGATGTAGTTTACTATTGGCTCTAGTTTCTGTGGATGGCCTGTGGTTTACTACAGTGACATCTTGAAATCAATAAAATTACATTCCATGCACTTTCTTGCAGATTGATAGGTATAAAGCTTACACGAAGATCATGTATGACCACAGGACCTTGTACCTGATGTTATGAGGCTATGATCTTTGCCACACAACCTGTATATCTGTTCTGGAGTGCTGGTTCACTAACAGTGACTTCATAGTAAAATTATGCTTTTTTTGGTCAATGTTGTGTGCATGGTTCTTAGGCTGAAAATATGGAAGATGGTATAGTGAATAGCAACTGAGGCCAATAATGTGAATCACTATGGCATTTTGAAGCTTGTGCAGGGCATAATTAATTAATCTTACCATTTTTGACAGCATCTGTTTACCATGTCACAGAAACAAGTTACTTGCTCATTATGCACACCTCATGACTTACGAAAATTTAGTTTTGTCTCACACATTAGGTATCATAAAACTCAAAGTCAACACTGTGCAACTGAATTGGGCACCTCTACACCTCTCTTCTTGCTGTTATTATTTTCTGAGGGAACACTTAGTGGTAAAAAGACAACTAATATGTCAAATGAGACAGTAATGAGACATGACAGATTTGTCATGTCAAGCTCATTTAAACCAACTTTTCGACTGCAATATTCATGTAACTTTGCACAAGTTTTTATACCTAAATCATAATAATCCCAAATTTACAGGGATACTGGAAAGCTGTGCATGAGGTTACATATCCATTGAGGCTGAGTTCCCTGTTCTGTGAAATTCAACACAAGCAACATCAACCCCAAGAATTTACTTCAAAACTTTTCTGAAAACTAAAAAGTTAAGAATCTTGGGAAAGTCCATAGAAGTGGATACTTATGTGATACAAACTAATATCCAGTAAGTTTTGTCAAGATACAGCACATTAGTTGCTTCCGGAATCTGAGCTTATCATTTGAGGAAAACATTAAATTTTCTGCATGTACACATTCCCTACCCATGACCACACAAAACTACTGGAAAAAATGTATCTGTAATGTTTCAAAGCGGAGCTGTATCTATTTCCTGATTTTATCCATAGTTGCATCCTAATATCTATTCTATTTTGATTTCATACCCCCAGGCAAATGCATTAAACTGCAGTGCACTGGCTGAGAGCTCTGTTTCACATTCTGTACTAGGATATAAGGTTTTTAAGAACATACAAAGTGTTCACTTGTGGATTCAATCATGGCAGTGTGCCTGGGAGCAGCATTGCAGCTTCTCCAGAGCAAACTTAAATGATTTAGTGTAAAATTTAGACTATAGCACAAATGAAAACTAGGCGAAAAATGTCAATAAAATTGCAAGGGAGAAGTAAAGACTCTTCTAGCACCTTGAAACATTAGCAATTTTATTCAGAAGAAATTGCAGTATATGCACACTTCCGTCGCATGAAAGGTCATGAATCTGCCTTCCACACTCAGCTGAGCTATTATATTAAATAAGAAAATTCAACCTGGCTGTGGCTGTACTTGTGTACATCCCTGTATGCTTCCCAAGGGAATATTGGAAGAGTGGATGGCTGTAATATATTCTCTTTCACCCATGTACCCTTGCTAATCACAGCCCTTATTTACCAAGACACAGACAAACAAACAAAGTTGTATTCTTAAGTAATATCAGAAGTATTTGAGAACATCAAACGTAATGCCAAACTTGGCTGAAGTTGCAATTACATTCTCCCTTCAACCAGGATGCCCATATTTACGGGCACTCATACTTGGAGAAGTATCTGGGCCCTAATATTCCAACTCAGTGCATGTAGTGTTTCTCTGGTATGCCTACATTGGTGCCCATCTGCTGGAGTGGCATTGGGCCACTTGCAAGGTAATAATGCAATTTCAGCTGAAGATACTTGCCAAGCACAAACAGGTTTGTAAGGTGAGCCTTCAAACCACAGTGCTGTGAAAAATCTTTCCCTCTAAGATCCCTTTGGGAAAACACCCACCATGTTATTCCTATATGCATGGGTTTCAGTACTCAATGCCATATCTTTTTATAGCAAGTATAAGATACACACAATGGAATGCTATTGTTATCCCAAAATAAGCAGCATTTGTTCTAGGCAGTTGGTGAGACTGAAATTAGAGAATCTCAGCAGTAATTAAGATGGTATTAAAAACAATAATAATAATAACAACAACAATAATAACAATAATAATGGTAGTAGCATTACAACTGCATTGCTAGCTGCTCTTGAAGATAGAGCGGCTAAGGAGTTAAAAACCTGATGTTCATTACCCATTCTCAGTTGATCTTGTATCCATTGAAATTTCACTGTAATGAATCTTAATTTCTAATAAGGAAAAATTCAGTAATTTCCAGCCAAAGTAACAGTAACAGGCTAAGGTTGAAAGGCCTCTCTGGAGTTTGTCTAGTGCAACTCATTTGCTCAAAGGTTGGTCATCTAGAGTTCCTTAGTTCCTAAGGGCTGTCTCAAGCTGGGAGTTGAGTATCTCTAAGGATGGAAACTTCACAGCCTCTCTGTACAATTTGGTTCAGTGTCTGGCTATCCTCACAGGAAAAAGGTGGGCTTTTATGTTTAAATGAAATTTCCTGTATTTCAATTTGTGTCCATTGTGTCTTGCCCTCCCACCAAATACCATTGGCATAATTTCATTTTTGCTCTCTCTTAAGGTACTCATACTCACTGATGAGACCCCCCTGAGCATTCGTCTCTCTCAGCCTCTCCTGATAAAGATGCTCCAGAGTGCCTTAATCACCTTCTTGGCCTGTTGCTGGATGAGCCTCAGTAAGTCTGTATCTTTCTTGTACTGGAATGACCAGGAATTGACCCAGCACACCAGATGTTTCCCACCAGGGCTGTGAAGAGGTAAAGGATCACCTCTCTCAACATGCTGGCAACACTATTCCTAATGCAGCATAGGATACCATTGGTGTTCTTTGCCATGAGGGTACATTTCTGGCTCATGTTCAATTTGTTGTTCACCAGAGCCCCCAAATCGTTTTTTGCAGAGCAGCTTTCCAGCTGGTTGGTCCCTAGCACGTACCAGTGCACAAAATCCAGATGCAGGACTTTGCATTTCTCTTTGTTGAACTTCCTGTTCCTGTTGGTCCATTTCTCCAGCCTGTTGAGGTCCCACTGAACGGCAGCCCAACCATCTGGCATATCAGCAACTCCTCCTAGTTTTTCATCCTCTGCAAACTTGAGGGTGTTGCTCTTCTGTCACCCACTTAGCTAGTCACTTCATCATAGAATGCTATCAAGTTTGCGAAGCTTGATATCTTCTATGCAAATACATTCTGTTTATTCCAAAACACCTTATACTTAATGTGTCTGAAAATGGCTTCTGGAATGGTATGCAACACTGTTTTCCCAGGCACGGAGGTGAGGCTGACTGCTCTGTAGTTCTCCAAATCCTCCTTCTTGAAGATACCTGACTTTTGCTTTCTTCTGATCCTCAGGAAGCTCCCTTGATCACCATGATATTTCTAACAGAATTGAAATTGGCCTCACAATGACATCAGCCAGCTCCTTTGGAACTTGTATGGGCATTCTAATTGGTCCTATGGACTTAAGTATGTCCAATATGTTTAATGTTCCTTAGCAAGATACTCTGCTATACTGGGTAAGTAATTTTTCCAGATTTTCCTACTGGTTCTTACCTGGAGGAAGCATATTTGGCTGTGTTGCCTCACAGACCATCATTCTTGGGTTGGAGCTTGTACTGGGTGGTTCAACTTACTGGAAACATGATAGGTTAATAGTAAAATATTATCACAGTTCAAAAATACTATCAAGTCCAAGATTATGAGAGACACTGCATTCTCACCTTCAGTTTTAGGGTATAGCTTTTTTCTCAGAATTTATTGTAAAATACTATCCAGGAGGTATCTTTTAAAGCACATCGGGCATTAGAACAGGGTGCCAAGGGAAGTGGTTGAGTTGCTGTCCCTGGAGGCATTTAAAAGACATGTAGATTTTGCTCCTTGGGACATTGTTTAGAGATGGATTTGGCAGCACTGGGTTAATGGCTGGATTTGATGAGGTCTTTTCCAACCTAAGCAATCCTATCATTCTATGTTACATTGCAGTATTCACTATTTTAGATTGAAAAAAATTACTATATGTGTTGAGAAGTTTATATTAAATATATATAATATTATAAATACAAATGTCAAATGTTATGAAAATGAAAGTGAGTGCTTTAACTACTAGATAACCTGCTAGTTATCTAGCTTGCTGATTTTTAGATATAGTCACACACCTGGCCCTTCCTTCTGTATGCTCCTGTGTTCTTCCTGTAAAGGTAAAGGTTACTAGTAAAAAGCAGGGTTAAAAAGAGAAGCAGAAGCTGAATTCTCTCTAGTGCAGAATGTTTAACTGCTAAAAGGAGTTCCATTTTTTTCAGGACCAAGTCCTGTATGCCACAATCTGATCTTTCTCAATCATCTTTATTGCTCATGATTGTAATATTCTTTTATTCCATATAAACTTCAAACCCTCAAAACAAACTTAGTGAGGCACAGGGGGCTACAATGGAATGGGTTGTGCTATTCATAAAATGATGCGTCAAGAGGATGAACATTCTTGTGTATTCATTTGCGATTTACCCCAGTGGTTTCAAGCTTGAGAATGTTATCCTGTCAATAAGTCTTCTCCACAGTTAAGTTTTTGCAAGCTGGTACTGGACTTAAAAACTTCTATTTTGCCTACTTTAAGTGAAAATTAAAGGCAAATGTGTATTTAAACCTTGGTAGCCATGGAATGTGAAGAGGCTAGTATAACTTTATATTTGTGTATACACCTCCCTCACTAAAATTCAAGCCACCGAGCATTTAGGAACTTGCATCCTTGACTTTTTCTTCATAAAGACATTCACGTTTTGAGAGAAGATACAGGATAGGCATACCTTCCGTGCATAACTTTTAATGAAATTTTTATCCTGCTTGGTTCTTTCAGATACTGACAAGCAAAAGCAAATTTCAAGACTTTTCTACAGTTTTGGTGTAGGAAACACTGTTGTTTTTTCATGGCTCTATCACAGAAAATCTAGAACAAAACTCCATACATGTTAAATTAAAGAAAAATCTGGACAGGAGAGTAACACAGGACTGAACTAAAGACTGAGCGGGGCTTGGGAGGAGGAGTCACTCGCCATATACACTAACTGGCCCTCCAGAGATGGAGAAGGCAAGACCTCTGCATTCTTTGTGGGGAACTGGATATAGACCCTTGATCCAGTGACTATAAAAGCAAGTTATTGAGCACATTTCCAATAATGGCAACTCTAGCAAGTGAAAAAAATTGTTTTCAAATAAGAAGTACAGAAAAAATAACAAATTAATCTGTTCTGTATGTAACAATTAATGAAATTCCAGTATTTTCTTGCATATTACCTTTATTTAAGTAAATGTGAGAAGATGAATTTGAAGTAAATTATATGCAAAGGATGGGTTTTGACACACTTCTTGGACCTGTAGACTTGGTCTAACCCAGATGACAGCACACATTCTTTTGTCTAACGTGAATAAAAAAGTATTATTTGTATACACTTTAGCCTGTCTAGAAGAAAAAATAGAAAGAGGATTGTCAAGAATTCAGATTAATTCAAACTACCATGTCAAATCATTAAACAGTGGCCAGTTTGGCAAGGGTCCAAAACGAGGAATTCCACAAAGATCTTACTGGGACTTAAAATGGAGGAAAGGCATTAACGGAGGGAGGAAATTAGTCTGGGATAAAAGGAAGGGGGATGGTGGTGATGGAAAGGTTAAAAGAAACAGAAAAATGTGACGGAAAATTATTTTGTTTAAAAGCTGGCATTTGGTATTTTCAAAGGGCAAAATGTATTTTTTGTTTTATGACAAATGAATGTAAAAATGTGCATGCCTTGTGGCCTAGAGGACAAAACAGTAGGATCAATGTTCTTTTTGTACTCTATGAAGCTTGAGATTAAAGTCCCCACTGATAAACTGAACATTCTTTAAAAGTGACCAGAAGCAAACAGTGTCTGTTTGCTGCTACTTTATTAGAAAGATACCACTGAGAATAGCTAAGAACACTATTTGATCTTAAACAGGTTGACCAAATTACTGCAGTTGGCTCCAGTACATGAGATGCCTTCTGCAAATTATTGTTTCTGGTTATAAACCTTTATAATATCTCAGAATGAATTATGTATGTATTTCATGTTTTCTTTTCTTTTATCAGCCTTGATGTTCTCATTTCAAGTTTCACCCTAGCCTCCTAATAATGCAATATTGAGGCCATTCAGACACTAATTATGCCTCCATGGCTTTCTTGAAATGACTAAATCAGCATCAGTTCTATAATTATCATTAGTAAGTTTGTATCTGTGCCTCACACCACATGAAAAGCACAACTTTAAATGATTTATGAATATATGCATCTGTAACATCGAATGTGTGCTTTCTAATACTATACATACAGAAGGCATAGAGATACTTCAGACATATGTACACCTGTATATGTGTTCTCAACTTCACTGAACTCTGCTGGGTATCTTACACAAACACAGCCTAATTGTATAAAAATTATTGCAATGTGATTTTCTTAATAGATGTATGTGTGAGATACCATCAAAATGAGTGTATTTAAGCATCCTGACTATTTAAATAGTACAAAATATAAGCAAGTGTTCGTCAAGACTAGTGTTCAGACTTGATAATTTCCTGATTTTCTTTATGTTTATATAAAGTCTAGCAAGAATGACTGGCAGAACAGAAAGAAGTATGCATATACAATTGCAATTCCTCTATATTTTTGTTGTTTCTCTCTTTGAATTATTGATGTTGCCAGTAGTCATTTGTCAAGTAAACAATCAAGATACATATACTATACTGTTACACTTCTGTATGTTTGTAAACTGTTTGTGCTGCATGCTTACATTTCAAGTAAAAGCAAAAATAAAAGGAGAATACTCTAAAATAAATAATATTCTTAAATTTTTAATAACAAAGTTGTGAAGAATATTAAACATACAACTTAAAAATAGTACATAGAGAGCTTATAGACAGCTTTGAGTCACTTATACCCTTCAGAATCATCTCTATATTTGGGAACTGAGAAACATAAGTAGACCTACACAACACAGCATCTTGTGAGAGGGCACAGAACTTCATAGCCCAGTTCGGTCTCTGATAACAACTGATTTCTGAATTTCTCTCCTCCCTCCTATCCTCTCTTCCAATACAGATTCTTTGTTTTGTATGAAAAGTTGTGCTGATCACTGGCATTTTATGACCTACATTATTACCCTCTAGGTAGCAGAATGATAGTGCCAAACTAATTATTGCATTGTCTAATTTTAAATCCAGGTCTAGCGAGATTAACAACTTGCACATTAATTCTGAGCATCAACAGTGCGCCTAACATAATGCAGTTTTAAATGAAAGAAGCCTGCTCTGAAAACTTTTATATACTTTCATCTGGATCATCAGCTAATGTAAATTACTACAGCACCATTGACTTCAATGGAATTATGCCAGTCTTCCCAACTGGATGATTTGGCCTTTTTTTTTTTAATTCAGGAAATGTTTCTGGTTTGAGCCACGTGAATGTCAGAGGGGAAAACATTGATTTCACTTATAAATGTAAGATCTCATCTACGTAAGCCCAGAACGTGTCTGCTAAACTCAGTGGATTAATTCCAGATTTTCATCCCTGTAAATGAGATCAGAATTGGCTTGGAATGTGCTTTTGGTTCCTTGACATCCCCCTCCCCCAATACAAATAGTCTCAGTACAGAGACGGATTTTTCAGTTCTTCCTAATTAAAATTTAAAAGAAAAAAAAAAAAAGATAGAAAAAGAAGGACATTCACAGTCATGGAAAGTGTGAAAACTGCTTTGTAGATAGGTAGAAAACCAGACTTGGCAGTGTGTCCTTACTTGCTGTTTCATCCTGCTAATTTTTGTGAGGAAACTTATGTGTTGGAAAAACATAGAAGCTCCCTGTATCTGAATGCTGTCAACAGTCAGGCAAATTTGGATCTAAAATGTAGTTTCAGATCCTAAAAAAAAAAAAATATTTATTTCATGTATTGAAAAGAGAAAAAGTCCTGGAGAAGTGCTGAACCATGTCAATTTAGCGAGAAAATTAAATTGTGTAACACAGTGGGTATAAAGTTTCATTTCATTGGAAAGCTGCTGAATTGAAAAGATTCTTAGACTATTTAACTATCCTTTCAGCTGCATGGAAAGAAAAAAAAATCATCAACAATCCCCTCCCTACATATTTGGCATAATAACTGGCAGAAAACATATAATAAAAACATTTAGTTTGGCATATTATATTCCCAGAATCAGAATCCTACACACCCAAGGTTGTGGTACTAATGGCATCCTCTGCATAGCTGCTAGAGGGCTATGTTGACCCCCATGATAATATTCTGCAGTACTTTGACTCATGTTTAATTCTGATTAAGTTGTGCAATTGTATCAATTTAAGGTCAAAGTCTTGAATAAATTCTTCTGTGAGAACTACTAGCAGGTCTTTTAAAATTAAAAGGACTCACATGTCTAATGGTCTTATGAGAATAGAATTACAAACGGTGATCTTTGAAATAAATTGTAATTTTATGGATATTTATCAAGAGAATTTATTGTATTGGTAATTTGCTATACTGTAAGTACTGCTTCCAGTTTAGTGACTTGTAATCAAAGAAAAGAATGCAGCAGCTACTTATTTTTGTCCTTGCCTTTAGTACTGTTGATTTGAAGTGAGGAGAAGGTTTCTACGGGATATTTAAGGTTTGTGACGTCTTACTGTGCAGTGAGGATGACCTGCAAGTTGTCATGCTCTGGCCCTGATCCAGCAAAGCACTTAAGTGTGTGCTTAACTTTGAGCATTCAAGTTCCATTTACTGTAATGTGATTACTCACGTGCACAAAATTAAGCACGTACTTAAGTGCCTTGTTGACTGCAGTCAGTGCTCTGCATTTAGCAAATTTGATCTTTTAAAGGAAGTTAGAAGAAGAAAGTACAAGTTAGCAAGATTTAATTGTTATATTACACACAGTGGCATGGATGATCTTTCTAACAGTACAAAACCCAAGAGTATTAATTTACTTTGTTAAGTTCTTTGCCTCCTCAGTGAGACAATATATTACTTGCAATGGAAGAATAGCATTTGTAGAACAGTTGTGTTGCTCAGGTTATCTGAACAGAGCTATTTGAAGTCTGAATAGTTTTTTCTTTTTTCTTCTTCAAAAATGTAAAATAAACTTGTCTGAAATGTTGGTGCTTTTGCATGTTAGAAAGGTATTTTATTTTGAATATTTGATTAAGGCTCATAAACATGACATTCTTAAAAATGAATACCTAGCATGAATGAAAAAAATATTCACTTGTTTGAAAAGCTGTAGAGAATGAAAAGCTTTAGAGAAGACTGAACAGATAGATTATGTTATTTCAAGACTTAAATACACCCACATCAACACCAAAGGCAATATTTAAAACATTAATAATAAATTATTATATATATATTGTATTATAGGTCATAAACCTTGTTTTAATTTTGCTATTAAAATAATTTCATACTGTGAAGATCAATAACATGGTGTTGGGGTGTTACTTAGAGGAAGATATTTGTCTTAAAGTAAGGGAACTTTTACACATTAAAAGAAAAAAAAAGTGAGTAAAAATTTTCTTCTAAAGCAACAGCAAAAAAAGCCCTGTGGGTATTTTATCAGACATGCAGATCCTATAGCATGTAATTTTTCAGGGAAACTTTTTCATGTGCATGTGTGACTTTGAGCAAGTCCACTGTTCTGCTAAATTTCTTTTTTTCCCTTTGATTTCAAAGTTGATTCCATTGTAGGGTAAATGAGAGATTTTTTAATGTACACTTGGAGATGAGATACAAAGACTTTTTGATATCAAGTGCTTGGAAAAAGTACTTGGGAAAAAAATTGCAGTTTTGCAAGCGTACTATTATTTGATTTTACTGTTCCACTCCCTCTCCAAAATAAAGTGTTGGGGTTTTATTTTTTTTCTTTCTAGGCAGTGTCTAAATTAAGTCATTAAGTATTAAGCATTATGTAAAATACATTTTGGTTATTGGTAATCATTAATTGTGGGCTCTCTAGTGGGATATTTAGAGTCAAAGTTTCATTGTAAGAACCTGTTTCCAGTTGCTTGTTAGTTTGTCAAACATAAACAACTGGGCAGCAATTTTCATGCCAAATATCTGCCTTGGGCTGTTTTTTCCAAACTTTCAGCAAATGTGGTCAGCTGATTCTCAGAATGCACTGAGGGAAAATCTGGTTTGCTCATGTTAAGAAATTTTTGAAATATTTTGTTGACTACTTGCTTGTACTGGGACTTCGTGCTTGGGAAGGCATATTCCTCTTCCACCAGCCTATGAAAGTCTTCCTCAGTCTGGAGAAACCTGAGCCTCTGTAAAAATGTTTGCATATTTCATTTGCCACTTCTTCAAAGATTCTGTGTGCTTTTTCGGTGTATTTTTTCCTGGGGCTTGCAGATCTGAGCAGGATTTGCTCTCAGTTTTCTCTTTCCAATTGCGAGTGGTGCTAAATACAAAGAGAATAAGGGTGTCCATCAGATGTTCTCCATCTTCTTCCTGCAAGTCACCAGAAAACATAGAATAGGAAGCAGTTTGATTGGAATTCAGAAAAGGGAGACCATTAAGGAAAGTGAAAAAAAGAAAAGCAACAAAAGAAAATGTGTCCAGACACAGGAAAAAGGCACAAGTCAAAGGTCACAAAACGTGATGGTAGTTTAGGACAAGGACTTATGAGTGAGACTGGTACTAGACAGGGGTGCAAATGCAAATGGGAAGGATTGCAATAGATATATGGAATCAGGGAGAAAGATGCTGGCACCAGGGCAAAAAGAGTATTTGTAAGGCCAAGAAGGAGTTAGAGACAGGAAAAAGAGACATAATGTGTTTGTAGATGTCATTCCTGTGTCTTGGTCTTGTGTTTTGGACTGTCGAACATCTCTGAATCCTTCTGGCCTTGTGTGGGCACCTCATCCTCCTCTAGTTCAAATAAGGAGAAGGTGTTTTAAGTGAGAACAAGATATTAATGTTTTTGTTAAGTCAAACTACAGGGATTAGTGTGGTTTTAACCAGTTAATGAACAGCACTGTGAAAAACAAAAGAAGACAGAGAACAAAAACCTTAAAAACATTCAATTCCTTCCTAGAGTTCCCCAAGAGGGACTTTCTGTATTAAAGCTTGCTTTAAAAAAATGGGGAATTGTAGTAAAAATGCATTCGTGACCAGGGTAAAAAGTATTAAGCACTCAAAATTCAAGAAATGCCAGAAGGCATATGTCTTGTCAGATATTTATGTGACAAACATCTATATATTGTTCTGTTATACAGAGCACTTGCTCAATGAATATTTTTGTTGGATATTGTGAACAACTTCTCCTCAAGGACTAAAATGGAAAATAGAAGTGACTTCAGTGGACCAATACTTTTACGATGCCAAAAACATCAAATATTCAGCAAGATTGTAGAGGATGACCAGTAAAGGGTTTGTCTGGAAATCTCACTGAAAGAAAGGTGATTGATTAATACAGAAGTGGAAAAGTACAAAGAAGAGAACAAAAATATTGGACATGCTATCCCTTTAAAACTCCAGAATCTAAGCCAAAGTGGTTACAAGTTGTAGAAGTGATCTGCTTTTACACACAGCTAAAATGCAAAGTGCCTCTTTGGACAGATGTTCTCTATATAGTTTTTTTCTTTCTGACACAGTCAGGAATGACACTAAATACAGTGTTTGGTCATAGAATCATAGAATAGTTTGGGATGGAAGGAACCTCAAAGTTTGTCTAGTTCCAATTCCCCTGCCGTGGGCAGGGACACCTCCTACTAGAACAGGTTACTCAAAGCCTCACCAAACACCTTGAACACCTTTGGGGATGAGACATCCACAGCTTTTCTGGGCGATCCATTCCACTGTCTATTTTATTCACAGTAAAAAATGTCTTCCTAATATCTAATCTAAGCATACCCTCTTTTAGTTTGAGAAGTCAAGTGATGTTTTGTGAGACTAGGTACTGTCCAGTTCCTAAACCAGCAGGCTGTGCGTTAAGGAGTCCAGGAAGACTCTATGTGTTCGTGGCTTATTCACTGACCTAAGGCTTAGACGTGTTTGAAGTGAAACTGTGCAGAACAGTGGTATGGCTAGAAAGAAGGATTTCATCTCTTGCAATCTCCTGGGAAGAACTTAGAAGTAACATGCAACAATATTTGGAATGTATTACTCCTCTGAGTTTAACCATTGTCCCATTGTTTGCTATGGGACTTTTATATGACATTAGTTCAACTGAGTGTTAGTTGCCTGTATGCAAAACAGAGACAATTACTTATGATCTATACTTATAAATGCTTTAGGGCCACACATGTCATTGCCTCTTGGAATCTGAGCTCCAGCTACCTGTGGCATTGCACTCATGCTGACACACAAGACTGTGGTCTGAAAAGGCAGCAAGTGAACATTTAGCTGCAGAGACCGGAGTTCTGTATGATGACCACTCTAGTCAGAGAGGCCCAGGAGGGGCTAGCCTACCACACACATTCTGGAAAAGTCCCAGCATGTAGGATCTGGAGCCATCTCAGCTGCTCAGTGGGGATCCAGGTGCTATAAACATCTGATTTGAGTTGTCTGAGCTCTTAAACAGATTGTGCTCCTCACAAAGGAATAAAATAATACCTACAGTCACCAGTGACCAAAACTCCAAAAAAGAGCACTTGCAGCCTGTTTATTGCAGCACATCCTAGTAGGCAATGACAACTGTGGTTGCCCCACATGAGGCCTGAGAGTGGGAGACTGGAGGCATTTCCCAGCACAGAGGGAGGGAGACAGGCAGGAGGCCCCACCCTGGAGGTCTGCACTGCCAGCGCACAAGGGGAGTACAGGTGCTGCCAAATTTCAGCATTAGAAGTCAGACACTGTCTGCCATTTTGAAAACTTCCACTCATTTACAAATAAAATCCATATAATTAATGTAAAATCACTAAAGAATGTATCACTGTTGTTTTTATTATAATTTTTAAAAGCCTTTACTAGACCTATCAAGTAGAAACTACGAAGTTCACATGCATCACATCAATATCCCATAGGAGCATAGTTAGATGTTTTTGTTCTTTGTTTTCTGTGATTTTTGTTTTGTTTCCACAATTCAGTTGGTTTAAATGTTATTAATCTAGATTTGCTGAAAAGGTCTGTGAACCTTTCGAAGAATCTGGTCTGAGTTTGGAGTTTGTAACAAAACCTGAAACCAGGCAAGTTTTATGTGGTTTTAAATTTCATTGTAAACATTTCACCTAGATGTTGAAATAGGCTCCAAGTAACATTCCCAGTTTGAAAGTCTGTGAGAATTTCCCATTCAGAAGGATCAGGACTGGTGGCATTTTAAACAAAGAGTGGAATTCATCCGCTGTACATATGAGCTGAACAAGGCCTTCACTTCAGCCTAATTCAGATCTCAAAATAAAAACTTAATATAGTATGTCTTATGCTGACCTTCTGCACAGAAATGAATGTCAGCCCATACAAACATATACTGCATGCCTATTGTTTCAACTTATTTTAATGTGGCAGGAGAAGCCTGAAGAAAATAAAAATATAGGTATATAAGATGAAAAAACTGAGGTTAATGCAGTACAAAGATTGGTAAATACACTCTTTATTGGTCAAAAAGTTTAAAAAGCACTTGTGCTTATCAACTAATGCCTTATGGTAATTGCCAGTTGTTTTCCTACAGGTACAAGTCACAGAGGTCTGTAACTGCAAGGAACTCATCTTCCACTTGAGAGAAAAAGTGTATAGTGCCATGTTTGGGAAAACAGTGGGAAAAGAAACCATATGTATAAAGTAGCAAAGACAAAAGAATCCTTTTTATGTTTAACAATATGATTTTTAGACCAAGCTCATGACCTTGGGATCGATCGTGATGACTTATTTTCAGTGCCTGGTGGTGGCAACAGTAGCAGAGGCAATATGCTGTGTTGCAGATTTCAGCATCAGAGACTTCTAAATGTAACATGTATAGTTGGGTCAAATTAGCGAATACCAGAGGCTACTGATGTGTTACCTGCATTTGGAGCAGTTGTCTGCTTGCCAAGGTGGCTGCTTAATACCCACAAGCTCTTGTAGAAGGGACAGCGAGCAGCTGTGTGCACAGGCAACGGGCTGACCCAGCCTCTGGGCCTGTTGCTCAGAGCCACTCGATGCTGAGGGCAGGGAAAAGGTGTCAGAAGAGCATGGTGCAGGCTGGACCACAGCAGGTGCTGTGACTGGGTGTCTCGCCTGCTGGCTTCTCTGGGCAGCTGTCTAAAGCTATTTCTATAGAATTCTGTTGCTATAGCTATGTTGCAAGTTCTAAAAATAGCTCTCTACATCCCAAAATTCAGTTTAACCATGTTTTCCTGTGTCTGTTTTGTTTTACCTGGGACATTCTGGGAAGCAAAAGCAGTATCTGCTCCAAACCAGGTCCTTGTTTCAGGACACTTTTGTTATTCCACCAGCAGTGCTCTCCTCGTGTAGCAGTTCTAGCATTATGCTCAGCTGTCCAAGTGAGCCAGGAACATCTTCCATACTCTTAATAAGCAGAAGTCTGTCTAGCCCTTTTGGTTCGTCCTTTTATTTCCAATCTTTAGGCACAACTTTGTCACCCGGGCTGGCTACAGCCTCCCAAAAGCATGAAAGGTGCCTATTTTCACCAGCAGGTAAAAATAATTTTGATTGACTAAATCACTTCATGGACAGCATCAACTAGACAGGCCTTCCTGTCCTTTCTTTTCCTCCTCCATTACCCGGGTAGGATAGGGACTGGCTGACAGCTCACAGCAGCTTCTGCTGGCAACTAGTTCAGAGTTTTATTTAGGCCTACTATATTACTGCAAAAAGAAACAGATGGGAAACGAGCCTATTCCCACTCCTCCAGATGCTAATCCCCTGGGACTGGTCTCCCCTGCCTCCTCCAGAGCCTTAACTGCCTCTACATCCTCCACTTTTACTAAGAAAATTTAATCAGTCTCCTCTATATCCAGGACGGACAAACAACCCTCCCAAACCATCCTTAACTCCACAGCAGGACAAGGAAGAGAGGAAGTGAAACCAGTCCAGCAATCTGAACCAAAGCCCAAGAACAGCATCCGGACAGCGGGGCTTCTTCCCCGTTTGAAGGTAAAAACGCTCTGATAGTCCCAGGTGCAAGCCCAGGAATGTGGATCTGTCCCGTGGGAAGCTCTCACTCCCCCTTCCACAGCTGCGGTGACAAGGAAGCGGGCGCGCAGACGTGTGCGGGGATGGAGCGGGGAGAGCAGGGTGCCGGGCAGCACCGGCGCACGGGGTTCGGCCGCGCCGGGGAGACCCGTGTGTGAGAGGCAGGGCCCGGTCTGTGCCGCCAGGCCACGATATGCCCTTCCCTGCCAGCATGAGGAGGCTGTAAAGCCCGTCTAACAACCCCCCCCCGCGGGGAATCCCTCTGATGCAAGGGGAGTCCCCGGCAGCTGTGGGCCGGGGTAGCTGAGCTGGCTCCCTGCCATCCCCCGCCGAGCCGGGTTGGGAAGTGCGGGGAGAGGGAGGTGTGGCTGCCGGGGCCCCTCAGCCATTGCCGGCTATCGGGAATGCCTCGCCGCGGCTGCTAGCAGCCGGGCTCCGGCGGGCAGCGGCCGGGGCTCCCCGGGAGCAGCGCGGGGCCGGGCACGGCTGCGCGGCCCCGCCGCCGCCGCTCGGGCCGGGACGGCACTTCCACCCCGGCCATTTTCCTCGGGCGGGAGGCGGTGGCGACCAGCGAGCCCCGACGCTGCCCGCCCGGGGACGCGGCGCAAGAGCTGCTGGCCAGGGCAGCCACGCAGGCCGCTGCCGGCCGAGCCGGGACACCCCACCGGCCCCAGGCGGGGAGACGCGGGGCGGCCGCGGCGGAGCGCAGGCGGCCGCAGCCGGGAGGAACCTCCGCCGCCGGAACCCGCCCGCCTGCCCCGCGGGTGCGGGCCGCCGCTAGGCCCCGGCCCCGCGCCGCCGCGCCTCAGGGGAGCCCCGCCGCCGCCGGCGCGGAGGAAGCCCGCTGCCCGTTGCCCCCGTCCCGCCACCCCGGGGAGCGGAGCCGCGGCGCGGACATCCCGCCGCCCCCCGCGGGAAGCGGCGGCCCCGGCGCGCAGGACCGCGGAACGCCCCCGCCCCCCGCACCGCTCCCCCTTTGAAAACTGATCTTTGGCTCTTCGCGTGAAAGTGATTTGAATTTGGCTCGGCGGCGCTCTGCGCAGGCGTCCAGCTGCTGGCATGCTGGCTCCTTGCAAAGCAGCTGTTTTGGGTTTGAAATTCCAACATGGCAGAGGCTGCAGTCAGTCTTCCCTTCAAAAACTTGGAATGATTTCAAATCATAGGCACCTTCACTTAACCCGAGCCCCCATTCATCAGCAAACACATCGGATCGATGCAACTCTAACCTATCGGGTTCTTGTACCAAATCTCCAGGTAAGAGGATCTTCTCCCCCCCCCCCCCCCCCCCCCCCGCCCCAGTCTCCCTACCATCGTTTTAAATTTTATTAAATCTTAAAGCTCTCCGAGACAGCCGCGTATTAATCGCCTGTTCGTGCCCTAAATATTTTGCCTAATTTGCGGTCGTTTTCTGATACTAAGCACTCCGGTCTGCTTGCCTGATCGTAGTCTGGAAAGTACAGATATACAATCGCAGTGCATGGTTTTTCCTCCTTGATCATTGCCAACAATAGTAGGCAGATTAAGAGTTCGCGATTGCAAGCTCCTTCCCCACCTCCTCCTCCTCCTCTTAATTGGATTTATTTTTAAGTTGCTTTGAAAATAATAAACTGCAGGTAACGCGGGTCTGGACTTTGAGACAACTAACTTCTGACCAAATAAGTGCAAATAAGAATCTCGCAAAACAAAAGTTAGGTTTAAATTACTGTGTCTTGGATGGGGGGGGGGGGGGGGAGGTGGGGGGAGCAAGAATATGTCAGAGGAGCTGTTGCAGTAAAATGTAAGCACATCATCTTGGAGGGGGTACAGCGTGGTGGGCGTATTGTTGGCTCAGGAGGGAGAGAAAGATGTATAATTTAATGGTATATACAATCCACTGATCCTATTACTATCCTCCCTGGAGCTCTTGTTAGTTTCAATGGGAGTGAGTGAAATTGACATGGACTTGCATTCCTGGTCATGTGCTTTTTTTCCCCCTTTCTTTCTTCTCTTGTGATCTGAGATCCCCTTTTTGTTGATGTTGCTTTCCCACTTAATTATATGCATGTAGGTTAAATGAATACCTGACGAAAGGGCCCACGTTTCAAGGCAGTGACATTTGATAGCTGAGAGGAAAAGTGGCTTTAATGAAAAGCAACCTTTGGAATTCCTGCTTGTGAAAAATCCAATTCAGCTTTTTGTGCTGCCAGCAAGAAATGATCAGTAGCACCAGTGTTTATGGTATGTCCGTTTTGGGATCTACTTCCTTTGCATCTAAATAGCAAAGACAGATTTAAATAGCATGATAACGCACCGAGGACTCTGCATGCAAATATTTTGTAATAAATACCTAATGTTTAATAGTATATTTTCTTGTGTATATATAAGCATTTTTTTTCTCTTGCTATCATTTGTTTGTCGTTTCTGGTTCGATTATGGCATTAGTTTTGTCCATTGTATTGATCTCAGTTGTAAAACCTGAAGTTGCATGTTACCAGCAGTGCACTATACACACCACTGAACTCCAATGGTATGTAAATTAGTAAAACTCGGGGAGTGGAGAGGGCAAAAACGTGTAGCAATGAATAGATACACCTACACATCTGTGTGCTCGTACATACATGCCTAAAATGCATCTTTTCCTTTTGCAAACTAGTATTTTTTTAGTATTTATTGAAACTCCAGCTGCTTTTCCCTCTCTTACTTTCAGCGTAATCATCTGCTAGAGATTCTAACTGATGTGGAGTGAGGGAATGTTTTGCATGTAAACAAACAAAATTACTGTTGTGGCCGAATGCGTAATACGATTTAATGAGGAATATTTTATGCTCAGTTTACAAGTGGCTGGTTCACACTGCTCTGCTCTCAATGCTTAACAGAATGAAATAATCAGGTGCTGAAACTGGCTTCATTTTAACGGTCACTCTCCAGCCCCCCATGCTGCCCCCTCCTCCAAAAAAGTCAGATAAAATGGAGCATGGGGAATTTCAGTAGAGCTCCTTGTGGTGCAGTAGATGCACCTCTAGGTATGCAGTTAAGGCTAAGGAAGTAACAACAAAAGTGACTATTAGTCTGTTTTGTGCAACCAAAAAGGGGGTATGTTCACTTTTAATTGTGTGTGATAGTAACAAATAAGGATGGAGAGAGACCCTAGGAGAGTGTGTGCGTGCGTGTGTGTGTGTGTGTTTGGGATAAGGGGGAGGTCTGGAGTGTGTGGCTGATGATCACTTGTAATAACGCATCTGAATGCAAGAAAGAAATTGAGAGAGCAGTTGCACAATGTACACTCCTATTTTGATGTTGTAGGTGACTGTATTGCTAAACATATCCCAGGTGCTATATGATGGGAATAATCTGATTGCATTTTGCATTTAGAACTTGTTGACTTTGAAGCGATCAATAAGGCAACTGTTTATTTTAGATGCACATAATTTGCTCTGAGAAATGTTTTAAGGAGAAGAGCAAGCAAGCGAGAGCGGAACATTTTTTTTTTTCTTTCTTTTTTTTTTTTTTTCCTAGAGCTGTTGGAGCAAATGTGATTGCCAGATGGGAGATTTCCCTCTGTGATGTTAAAGCTGTAATATATATTCAGAGCAGATTGGACTGCTGCTTGTGATGAGGAGGATATTATATTTATAAATTTTAAATCGGGAATCGGACAGTATGCTGAGAGCTGAAATTTGATGGTGTGGATGGCTTGGACTGTTAAATGCAATTCCCAGATAATAATAATAATTATAGTAGCAGTAATATATGTATGGATAATAAACATGATACTATTAGGCAGCTATATATATTCTGTGGTGATTAAGTATATATTTCCAATATGACTTCTCTCTTTCCTCGCTTCCCTAAAATGTTAGGGATTGGGGGTGGTTGGGAGGGGGTTTTAAGAGCCCACTGTTAGGAGAAATCAAATATAATCAGGTTCCTGTTTGAGGAAAAGTTTTGCTAAAATTCTTTCTGCAAATTCGTCTCTTTCTGAGTTTTTGTTTTGCCCGTGCATGTGGCCTGACAGTGCCACGGTCCTGAAAGACTGGAAAGTGGGAACTAGTCACACTCCAGCAGCTCTGCTGTTGCAAATTAAAAGTGTGTTGTGGTCAGGAAATGAAAGCTACAATGTCTCTTTTGAACAAGTCGTTTATCAAGAGAAACATCTATCAAGCAGTGACTTGTCACATTGATCCTCTAAAAATTAGGTCCGAAGTGGAAGCTGCTTTGATGTTTTTGATCCCAATTTTATAAAATTGAGAAAGCTGGAGAGAGTAGGACTGATTTGCACTTAAAAATTGCTGTGGTCTGGGCATGACAAAATCATCAAGTATCTCTTATATAAGAGCTGGTAAACTAAGGAGGTATCGGATCTTCTGCCTAATTTTTATTTTCACATTGAAACTTTAGCTTTGCCACACAGGCAATTTCTTTTCATGCTTCTGAAGATCCTGTCTGTATGAATCTCTCTCTGCATTATTTCATCGGGGATATTTTCTTGCTTAGGAATACATCTGTTGCTTCCAAATGGAACCTTTTTTGTTGTCTTTCTGATGGTATTTATAGAGTTCAGCTTGAGAAGGCAATTTTTTTCCTCTCCACTTAGTCTTGTTTCTTCTTCTTCTATTTGTAATCTCAGTTTCCACCTCTCATCCCTGTGAAGCAAAGTTTCTTTTACCGCCAAAGTAATGTTTATTGCAAGTAAGGTACATTTGAAGGTATCTGTTTGTATAGCTTAAAACATGTTAAGAGTACTGTTAAGTGTGTCTTCCCCTTCTGATTCTCTTTCTCTATCCATTTTTAGCACATGAACCATGCTTTCATTCTCAACAGAAGCAGTATATTTCAAATTGAGTGTAAAGTTGAGGTTGCAAGTAAAAAAAACCAGACCAAAACAAAGTCTAAAACTGCTCTTTTATCTTTCTCTATTTCCAACCATCTAAATTGTCTAGCAACTTCACAAAAAAGTTCTTCATTTTGCATAAAGTTTGTGTCTGGATTATCAAGGAATCCCTTTGAAGAAACAGAAGTTTGGTGTTTGGTTGTTGTTGGGTTTCTGGTTTCTGTGCTTTTCTAGGCTAGGGTATAAGTGAAATCTTCCTTAAAGCAGGATGCTTTGACTTCTTTTCTTCAGTGTCGTAAATGAGACTAACACTGCTTATGAATACTTGATAGAGACCCATTTGAAAATAGGCAGCAAACAGCAGCGTGGTGGGAGTTTTGGTGAGTGTTATACTTGCTAATTAATCATGTTTGAAATGAAGGAATCATAGCATGGTAATAAAGGCTCATTGTTGTTTGACGTTTGTAACAGGATGTGACTCCTACATGAATCTGGTGGGTTTGGAGGTTTTGTTGTTATTTCCTCCCGTCATAATAAGATACCTTCAGTACTAGATCAAATTGTTTTTATTTATTGCAACATTGTGGAAGTACAGGGATGTTTGCTTATTCTAGCAGCATTTTAGAAATATGAAGATTGTATTGTTATTGGTATTTTCATCATACAGTTCATGGGAGAAAATGATGAGTCTTATGTCATTAGCTGTTCTTTAAGCTTTTTTATAGTTAAGCAGAGACAAACATTTCTTGTGTTTTATTTTATTGATATAAAAAACCCTGCTACTTTTTTTTATTATAATTGAAAGATGGCACTTGATGAACTTTTGTGCCCTACTTGCTTATGCGTATGTAATAAGGGATAGCAACTAAAAATATATTCTGGAATAGTTTGTATACTAGCCCTTTAAAAATTGATCTGTAGAACATTTGGAGGGTGTTTATGTTTTCTTGGTTTTGTTTTTATTATGGCTCTTATTAGATATGTCATCTTTAGGCTTTATTTTTCACCTCTCTATTAATAACTGCTATATACAATGGAGAAAATCTCTTTCAAACTATAAAGGTTTAATTTCAAAATTTAATAAGGCTATTTTATGCTGCATGAACAAGGTTTGAAGTCTGCTGTTGTTTAGATGCTCTGTTTCTTTTTAAAATATAATTTCTAGAGGGAAATTATTCTGTATGGTTTCTGTCAATAAGTTTATTCAATGAATGCATATAAGAAGCATTGAATATAATGACTGATCTTTCTGTAGTCTTAATCATCAATTAGAAGGCTTATCTGCTTTTTAGGGGTGGGTTTAATGGCACAGAATCAGCATAAAATCTGTCTATATGAAACATTTGTATGTTGTTTATAACAGACTGAGTTTTGATCTTGCATCCCCAGATCTAATAATAGAAATATTTGGCTCTTTGCCCTCAATCAATATATCCGTTAACAGAAGAAACTTCACACAATACTTTCATAAAGTGCTGGCTGTATTGATACCGAGTTGATAAATTTAATTACTGGGGTTTTACATTGATTCATTGATCTTACGATTGGAGGAAATTGTTCTGCAGACATTTCTGAAGTATTGAGGAATATCGTATGTCCATAAAGCTTGATTAATTGATAAATCAGCATTTTTTTTCCTTCTCAGGTATTGATAAGACATAAAAATAACTGTAAAAGAATTCGGAATAAGCTAATTAGAAATTCTCGTGTTACTAACAGAGCAGATGAGAAGCAGTACTATGGAGGTGAAAAAAGTGAAGTTTGAAGTGGAATTGTGCCTATTGGGCCCAATCCTTAGCTGGTGTGAAAAATATTTGGCTTTAAAAAGATACAATAATGTACAGTTCCCAGAATCTGGACCACTGTGGCTTGTTTGTTTGTTTGCTTGTTGTTTGTTTTCGTTGTGGTGGCTTGTCTTTTTTTTTTTTTTTTTTTCCCCTCAGTACTGTTCTTTGACTCATTGGAAGCTGTTTTAAATTAGATATTATGGATGTATGGAATTTTAGATAAGCATCTGATCCAAAATGAATAGTATAGCTATAAAAGCAATTTGAAGAGCTGTAAATTCAGGATTGCGTATCCCTGATATTGTTGCAGAGTATTAAAATCTTGCTGCTAGAGATGCTATCCTCTAAGTGAAAACTTATCTTCCTTATGGGAAAGATGACTTCAGAGAACTCTCGGCTGGGAAAAGGCCCAGAGTTTTTTTTTGTTGTTGTTGTTGCTAAAATAATAATGAAAAAAATCCAATACATAGAATTAGTTACAGGGATATTTTCCAGGTGAAAAACCTTACGGGAGTACTTGGCTCCATTTCGGTGAGGTATGCGACCTTTTCACCCTATGTCAATGATATTTTTATAGAGTGTGTGAGAAATGCGAGTATAAAGAAAATTCCTTAAGATAATTCAATTTTTATTTTTTCTTAAAAAAAAAAAAAGAAGTAAAAAATAAATCTCTCAATCAAAACAATATTTACATCTCCCTTAATGAAACCGATGAAACTGTATTCCTTTAAAGGATGGTAGCTAATAGAGAAAACCAGAGAAAACCACTTGCCAGATGTTACCGTAGGTTCGACAAATACAATCTTCGCCTTCAAGGAGCAGAGGATCCTACACTGGAGGTGTAATGGAGGTCACAGAAAACCTAAGTGTTTCAGTCCTTTAATAATTGTACCTGCCACCCCCCCCGATTGGCATGTTGAAGAGAATATATATATATATATATATATATATAAAATGTTTCTTAGAAAATTATATTTGCAGCGATCTCTTAAGCACAAGTGGACTTCACTACGATTGCTTCTAAATACCTGTTGGGGTTGGCCCCGCTGTGTGACAAGTGAGGGAAAATGGAAAGAGAAATAGTTGGTCAATCGTGGTTACCAAAATCTTGAGAGACGTGGGGAGAGATTGGGCTTTTACAGGTCAGTTTGAGAATGGGAAGGATATGAAAAAGTGTAATCTGCAGAAAGCACCACTGATGAGGGGCATACGGAGATGTCTGCAGTGATGAAAATGTGGAGTCTCTGCTTTCGTTTTGCCGAGCTCTGTTGCTATGAGGTATCGGCACACACAGAATGGTAATAACAGTATTGTGTGTCTGTTCCGATAGTGCTTGGAACAGTACCTGTCAAACATCTCATAACACTTAACTAACTCTTTAATCATATAAGCAACACTCCTTACTACAAAAGCTATTGTATTTTTATAATAGAAAGAACAACCATGCATTATTTGAATAATGGACTAAAACTTTGTTCTTTAAACCATTTTTCTGCAGAGGGGAAAAAGTTTCATGTGTCTTGGCTATAATTAAAAATAATGCAACTGCAGATGACTGTCATGTCACTGGCTGATTTTTAAAATGTTTTGTTTTTATAATAGTCTATTAAGTGTGTAGTCTGATATGCCGTGAAATACTGAAATAGCAATTACCAGTCGTATTATTTAACTGTAACTGAGAAACTCTTTTCTCAGTTCTTTTACAGTGTAGCTACTGCTAGCATGTTGTTAGTTAAATTTCAAATACCCTGAAAGGTATGTGGACAAAAATGCTGAGATTATTTTGATATGATAACAAACTTTGGTAATGTAAGTACATTTTTGTTCCAGATTCCTTGAAATCATGTATTACTTGGACTTTTTGTTATCTGTTTTTAACCCTTTTGTATTCTGCTTTTAGTATGTCATGTACTCTTTGTTAAAGCATATGGCTCACTTTCTGTTGGTGAATTGCTCCATATATGAAGATGTATGCCACAGTTTATTTTGTGTGATATTTTAGAAAGTGTGCATGTGTTAAGCTGGTTATAGATTGGTGATGATAAATTGGTTTGAGTAATATGTATCTTACTTGTGTTAATACTTTAGCAGTAAGAGCATACTGTTGTCAAACTTCATGAACTAAGATAGTGGTCTCACATCTAATTAAGCAGAATCTGAATGAATGACTTCCTAGTACAGGTCACAATTGAACTTTTTGTTTTCTTTAGTGTGATAAAATGCTTAAGGGACATATTAATGCATGTTTGCGTAACTCCTGCTAATCTGAAGGGAATTTGAAAATGAATATTGAGAGGAGATGGGAGAAAGGGCTGAACCAGGTGGGTCACAGAGGTTTGTGGCAGGAATGTATCTTCATGTTTTCATTCAAGTTGTTTTGGGGTTTTTTTGCCTGATTTAGGACAACTGCTGTTTGCCTTTTAATATGTTGGAAATAACATCCCTATTTTCATCTGAGACCTTTTTGCCTTTCTGTATCCTCCATTCTAACATACAAGCAAGTCATTAATAAAAAAGCGTTTATACAGTGAGCTTGAATTGTCACTTAATAAAACTGAAAACTGTAGTGCTGCAAAGATATTCCTAGACAGTACAACTGATCTTGTGTGCTTGTCTTCTGGAGACATGGTGAGGGGAAGAGCCAACAATTACTTTGTATTACTGAACAACAGCAGAGGGTGGATGGGAATGATAAAATTATATGCAGAAATTATTAATCCATGACAGTAGTATCAATATTGACATTAAAAATACTATGAACTGGCAGCCCTGCTGTACAAACTGCTCTGATAGCTGTGCTTTTAGGTGAACGTAGTTATTTATATGCCTTATGGCTCAGTGTGGTCATGTTGAAAGTATGAACCTACTCATCACAGATTCTGAGGAAGTGCAGGTTAACATCCTCTGTCTTCTTTAGACCTGTCTGATTACTTCAGCCTCCTGTGTTGACGCAGAGAAAGAAACAGCTAGATTCTATGCTGGAAGAATAAGGTTTGCAAGCACTGACTGATATTAGGTATCCCATTGTGATACCTAAACCAAATTTTAAAAAATCAAGCATCTTTTTCAAGTTAGACTTGAGAAACAGAGAAAGGAACAGCAAAGATGTTTCTGAGCACATTTGAAGGAGCGCCATTTACTTTCAAAAGAGATCTTTCCCATCACTTGTGGATAGCTCCACCATGAAGAGCAATATCAAAAGATCTCAGAAAAGTAGCTATTCTTTTATGTCTTTAGGAACTCAGATGCTTACAAGATTGTTTCTGAGAAAGAAAAGAATTGATCCTATTTTCAGTCCCTTGTTGTTGGCATTTGTGGACCACATGACTACATACAGTATTGTAGAAATATACTCTTAGTATGTGGATACAATTCTGTTTCCCCTTGCAGCTCTAAAATAGCAGTGCAGTGTGGCTGTATGAAAACTCAGTTTGGACAATGTTTTTATTAATTTGTTTTGCACTCTATGAAATTGTTTTATTTAATATACATCTGGAGTTTGCTGAAGATCTTTAAGCTTAATCAATAGGTCATCTGCATTACTAAAGTAGAGAAATTTAAATTAAAACAGTCTGTGTTGTTTTTTATAAAAATATAGATTTAAAGTTACCTGTGATAATTTGTGAACTGAATATCTCCATTCAGTCAGAAAATTGCTGGATTTAAAATTCATCAAATTTAAACCATCAGCATGCAGTTCTTTTTAGTATGGAAGGAGACTAAATTTATTAACTCTTCAGCTAAATGAAGACTTGATTTACAAAATTAAGTGGTTTTGTGTTTACTAATGTTGGATCTTTATATTATAAGGCTTTATATTAACTTCATAACTATAGTGATACTGTATTGAGCATACTATAAATAAGCAGATATTCCATTTTAAAGACAATAATTTTTCATGTGTTCATAGAATTTCTGATAATTTTTTATTTCTTGCTCTTTACCTTCAATAAAAGCTGTAATAAGTATATTTTGGAAACTGTTCATGAAGCAATTAACCTTTTTTAACCATTGATTTTCATCTTCTTCTTTGACTTTCATTCATTGTATTTCATACTCCTGTCCTGTCTAGGCATTCTTTATTCTACAACACTGATTTATATTTCCACTTTCAGTTTAAAAACTTTAGTAGTAACATGAATTTTGTTGATACCATAGTCATCCCATCAAGCACTGTTATTCAGATTAATGTCAGTAAATCCTATGTAATGAGGAGTATGAAGCACTTGTCATTATTTGGCCCCTAGCATTTGTCAATGTGGCAGTCATATCAAAGGCACACCTTAAATTCAGAGAACATGTTTGTTGAAACACGCGGTTTAGTAAATATCAGAAGCCTTTGTTTTTTGAAGTTAGATATTGGTAAAATATATCTCATCATGTGCTTATAGAGACTGTGAATATACAGTGCCTTAATACATGACATTTTAAAAGTATTCACTAGTTAGAAATATTGAGTTATACTGTGATATGTTATACATACGGTACAGAATAACAAATTGACACTAGTATTTATTTGGAGTAATAATTTTCACCACTAATTAAGGAAAGATGTTTTGTTATTGAGTAATTAGCAAACACCACCCCACCCCCACTTCCCCAGGATGTCATCTGCGTAGAGGTTGTAGAATTCACTACTTTCATTCATGACAGTCAAGTCCTTTTTGGCTAAAGTTACTGTTCCTCTCTGTTTCAGAGCATTACAACAGCTGCAGTTTGAGCTTGAAGGGTCTGAGTGGCTGAGATAACATCACGAATAGTATTGCATCTCAGCAAGTGCGATTCAGCTTTCCACTTTTGGGTGCTCGGTTATCAGAGGCACTGAGTCCCTGCAATTTCTATTGACTTTCGATACGCAGGTTTGCAACATATCTTAGAAGCTAGGTGTTCTAAGGAATTTCCCCAGAAAATGGTAGGTGTTAGCTTTATTTGTACTTAAATGCTCCAATCTCCGTCTTGAGGTATTAATGCTGTATGATGGGAGAAACAGAGCTTTTGATTTTTCCTGGTGGTTGTAAAAACACATTTTAAATTCATCAGGACAAAAATCCATGCATTAATAACAGTATAAGGAATGATTCATTTGTGATTTTGTGCAGAGGAAACTTTAAACTGTTTGTTACTGTGTCGATGTTCCAAGGGGCAAAATGCAGAGTAGATGATGCTGTTCTAATTGCAAAATCTCCCTTAGTTATCTTCTCCCTCCTCCTGATCCTCTTCCCTTCCCCCTCCCCCTCATGGCTTTTTTAAACAATTATGGGCATTGTGCTCCTTAATGGTGCATAGTTACTGTAAAGATAGATGTCCTCAAATAATGAGTTTCTAATAATAATCAGAGGGACTTAGATTAAACTGGTTTTGTATAGAAACCTTACAGTGTGAAAGATCCTGAGATATATTTACAACAGCTAAGCCTATTTACAGAAAACTAACCCAATTTTGTATCTGTACATGTGTGTGGGGCGGGGGCAGTAGAGGTGTATTGTCTGTATGTGCCTACGTTTTTGTCCACTTGCTTTAAAGACTTCATAAGATTTTTTTTTTTTTTTTTGTTATGGTACAGATTTCTATTTTGCTTTCTGATAACAGAATATGTTTTAAAATCACAACATACTAATTAGCTTCTGTGTTTACACTGGAAAGCTTGCATCCCTTCAAATGACTTCTACCTGCACTCTTCTTTCGATCTGTTGCTTCCCCCATCTCCCATCCTCCTCCCCCACTCCCTGTGAGGTTTATTACATTAGATTTGTTGCTTTCTTCCTTGTTCAGAAGTTCTGAAGGCAAGTAAATGAAAGTGATAAGTACAGTAACAGATAATTGTTACTTTAAAGAGTGGTTGCTATATTGGTTGGGAATAGTATCTTTCCTAACAGGTACTGAATCAGCAAGGCTGTACAATAAAAACAGCAAAATAGCTTAACTTATTGTTTAGGAATACATATGCCATTTAAATGGAAACAAACCCCCGAATCTCCCACATACCTTTTGGGGTTTGGAGAACAAAAGCTTACTTGTACACTCCAAATTCCCCTGGGCCTTAATTTGCAATACCATTATTTAAGCCTGGCTGATACAAACCCATTGCAGAGAAACAGAATCTCTCCTTCCTGGCTTTTCAAAGCCATTCCATGCCCTCTTCTCTCTCCACCCGCATCCCCCAGCACTGCCCCCCCCCCCCCCCCCCCCCTCCATTCCCAGCTTCTTGGTCTTACCCTGCCATTGTGAAACTCTTTTGTATTTGAAATGTAGTAAACAGAAAAATAGTGAGCTTCTAAAACACAGAAAACTGCCATTCTGCATGGTTTTACTGACATCTCTACCAACACATATGTAATTCTATCTTCTAAGATCAAGGCTATAATCACTTTAATATCTGTTGTGCCCGCTACCAGGTGACCTGCAGTTGTTTATTGTAAAGATAAGAGCCCCTGATGTAATAAGTTATTTCTTCTCTAAGTCAGATCGTATAGAAAATACTAACTGTAAAGTGAGGAGAAACTTGTGCCCACTTACTATGCTCCTGGGGCGCAAGGCTCTCTGGATCTCAGCTCCTGGGTACAGTACTGGCATTGTCAGATACTCAGCTGGAAGGTGTCCTGGAGCAGAACTGGGTTTGGGTGTAATCCCTAACAGCCGAGAGTACATACAGGCATCACTGTAGCCTGATGCAGCATTGAGCACTACAGTTTTATTTATTTTGCTGCTAATAAAATGGCAGCCTACTTTGTCATTAAGAAGCTTGTCTTTTTGAAATAGCAATTGAGGTGCAGTATTGAGCATTTGAGTTAGTGGAAAGAGCTAAGAAATAGATGAGCTGCATTCCTGACTGTGGGTGGAAGGATGGTGAGTAATACATGCCTTGGCATGGTATCTGCCAAAAGCACTGCCCCCCCCTCCACTACGCTGTTCTAGTTTTGAAAGGTGTAAGGTATTCTGATGGGGGGGGGGGGGGGGGGAACCAAAAGGGAAAAATACTTCCAAGCAAATCATTATAGCATATCTCAATGACCATGCCCTACACTTAATTTAATTAGAAGACAACTGCACTGGAAAACTGGTAATTTTAGTCGTAGTTAACGACTGGTTCTCTCCTACCCCCACTCAGAACCGATTATATGCCATGTTGTATAATGTAATTTCTACAAGAAAATTAAGTATGAATAGTCTCGGTAGTATTGTGTCGTTGCAATAATGAAGTTTTCATGAAAGATATTAACTTACCATTTAACGATTTAGAGGAGAAATAACTACTTTTCGTCTAGTGTTTCTTTTTACTATATCAAACAGAAAAAAACCCGATATCAAATTGGGATATTTTCTAGAGTTTGTAAGCAAGAACTGGATAGCTATTAATATGTTCATTATGTGGTAAGAAGGCACTGAAGGGGGTGAAACCTTGCATATGCGTGTTTCTTATAGGATAAGTGTGTTCAGGAGGGATTTCTGTTGTGTTGTAATATAATTTACTAGTGTATGAAATGGTATGGGAAATTCAGTGTTGGATTTCAAGCAAGAAAGTTTCCTAGTTAGCTGTAATACGACTTACTTGCTGTTGGTAGTAAGATAATAAGGATAAAAATCATGTATGATTTAAGGAAAAAAAAATCTATTCATTTGCATTTGTGCACCAAATTCTGCTTGGTGATATGTTTGTTGGGCTGAGCTATTAAGTGCTCTGTGGACTGTGTTTCAACTAGTATATGATTGACTAGGTATATTAGAGCATTTTACTTATGCCAATGCAAAATTTGACCCTGGTTTTACCCTGAGATGTTTTTGCCTTTAAAAATATCCACACTTCATGAGTACTCTGGGGGGTGATAAAAAAATTCATTGTTTTTATTTGTAGGGTGTATCTTCATGTTAGAGTAACTTACTGAACTGATGTTGAATAGATTTTATTTCCTTATGTTGATTCCGAAGTTCAACTATGGGAATTGATGTATCATCTTAAAATTTCAAATCTACATTTTATGCACTGTGCCAAAGCACCCATGAGCTCATTAAGCAAAGACTTTTTCAATTATATCTTGTGTTTATGCATGTATTTATACTTGACAGGAATCCTTTAGAGGTTTGGTTTGCTGTATTAATGCTTACAGTGTATTAGAGTACATAAAATATGCTTTAAAAAAAAAGAAAAAGAATAAGTACTGCTTACAGATCTAGTGCTGGTAGCTTCCTCTGTATTTTGTAGCTGCTGAACAGTTCCTTGGCCAGACATCCAGCCTCTATGGGGCACAGCAGTAATCTCCTCACCCGCACAATCATCTGCACAAAGTTTTAATGCTGGCACCTACTAAGAGAATTCTGTTTGTGTTGCATTAAAAAATCTCTGTATTCCTCATTATTCCTGGAGTTTTGCTACAGTAAGTGATTTTCTTTTATTTTCTTTTACCTTCTTTAATCTGGGGAATGTTTCTGTATTTGCTTTTTTTTTTTTTTTCCCCTAGTGGTGATCTTTATGAAAGTAGACTCAAATCCACTATATTGCTCACTTGCAGATATTTCTTCACCTGGTAGAAACATTTCTTCAGGTATGCACTGCTCTTTGCTGTAGTAAAGACTACAGAAGCCAGTGCAGAGTATTTGAGACTTCCACAATTAAGTACTAAAATTTATTATGTACTAAAATCTGGATAATAAATAATCCAGGTGGGATTAAACTCAGTTAACGGTGCTCCAGTCGCCTAGGTTCAATTGCTCAACCCTTTTCTTTTGTGAGATGTGAGGTTTTTATTCTCTTATAGATTAATGTTACTAATGTTGATATTTATGTGAAGTCATACTTGTTCTCCAGTTCACTGTGATTCTCTACTTTAGTATATCACTATTAGCAATCAGGTTTTCAATAATTCAAATTAATCTGATAGTCTACTTCAAATTTTCCTTAGATCTACTGATGTAGAATGAAATGAACAAGTATTTCTGGATTTGACACCAGAAATAAAGACATCCCCCAATCCATAGTTCAGTTTTGTTCTAAGAGTGTATGTTTAGGGAGAAATGCATATTTAAGAAAAATTCATTGCACAGAGTGTCATTAACCACTTAGACAACTTTACTTAAAAGTGTAGTGGTATAAGATGGGCAATTTCTACTTGAGAAATTGCACGAATACAGCATTTTAGCTACAAATTTAATGAAGCTTTACTTCATTTTTGGGTTTCTACATTTCTGTGCAACATAAAAACAGAGGAAGGTTTTGGTCTTGTTTATTTTGTAGGTTACCTTGCTATGCTCAGTTCCCATTTTTCCTAACCTTTTCTTCAAAAATAATTAAAATAGAAGTTGTTTGGTATATGAAGTGTATGGTATCTGCCTTATGGGTGGTACTCGACCAAGTTTTGTTGGGGAAGTTTGACAACAACCTGTGAACAGTTTAGAATATTTAGGTAGTATGTTCCCAGATTGAAGCAATCCCGTTTCCAAAGTTTTTCATTGCTTCAAAATGTCAGAGTTTTTGTTAGTCTAAGTATAATGACAGTTTATGGAGATGCAGGGGGAAAATTTCCAAGACAGAGTAAAATCTGTGGAAGTGCTAGGTCAAACTTTTATGTCCTCATCACCTGTGACCAACAGACAGTTAACTAACTGGAGAAGTAACTGTGACATTGTTTTGTGATTCATCTAATCCTCTTTTTCCCAGGGGACTGAGACAGTCACTAGTGTGTCACTTCAACCTTGGCACACACCCAGGTTTGCAAACTTGGTTCTTCCTTCTGTGTTGTGGGGTGCAGCTCTGCAGTAAAACTGCCGAACGTACCGAAACCTCAATAAAGAAAGGAGATGTAACACCTGGAGGGTGTCATGGTCAACTCCTTTACAAACCTAATCTCTGCAAGGTTAGGTGTACTCTTAAAGTAAGCTTCGGCCGTCATGGAAATAGGTTGGAAATATAGTTAGGGTATCTATTCAGTCTTAAATAACCAAGATTTTTGTTGACAGAGTTGTTTACAGTCAGACACTGGCCCTGCTGTTCTGCCTGGTAGGGACCACTCTTTTTTTGATAACTGCTGGTAGAGGATTGTTATTGTCCAAGTGTATCCCTTACTGTTGTCCTCCAAACCCAAATACCGTAGGCCTTTCTCTTCCACCCTATCAAATTTGTGGCTTTTACAGCTTGTTCTAAAAGGCAAAACAAAATCAGGCTGTGTTGAAGTTATCAGGGGGAAGCAAGCAAGTCCTGGAGCCAGAAATGTCCCCAGAAGGGATGCAGTGCCTGTGGTCCCTTCTGGGTTCCGGTGGAATGCCTGCTGGAGAGCCTCTGCCCATACCACCTGTGGCATCATGGTGGCAGGCAGAGCTAGCTGACTCATGGATGGTTCAAAGCAGCAGGAACAAATGAATATGCTGTGAATGTATTGATACAGTTTATAGGATTTAAAAAGAAAAAATAAAGTTATGCTGGGAAAATAATTCAGAGTCAATTTTCATGGGGAATATTAAAGCACCAAGCAACAATGTAAGCTGAATGACAGGTCACTGACTTTCGTTGCTGGAAGTGTATGTGTCATGTCTTTGGTCTGAATTTAAAAAAATGTGAATTTTGTCCTTGTGGTGGAACATTGTACCTCTTAAACATAGGACAGGGGAGAAGAACAGCAAAGGATTTTTCTTTTTTTGCTCCTGAACAAATGAAAGCATGAGCAAAGCCATCTTGATTTTAAAATTCAGGCTCCAAATCTCTCTTTAAATCATTTTTAATAGACACTTATAAATCATCCAAGCAATTACATGAACACAGAAGGAGTGGGGCCTAGCCTCGGCTTCAGCCCCAGATGTTTCTTGACTACAATAATGGCCCAGCCCAGATATTTACAGCTTAATTTCTGGTCATGTGCACTTGTGCATAAATGGTCCCTTTTCCATTTCCAGTTCAACAACTGAACCACTTATACTGGAGCATGATTCAAATTTGAATGATGGCAAAATATGAATAGAGACAATTTACCTTTGGAAACTTTCAAGTCCATTTCCAATATTTAAAATGTAAGGTAACTCTTGAACCAGAGACTGATAGATTGGCCCCCCTTTCAAATGTTGTGTTCTTCATTTTTTTGTCCATAGTTGTATATAAAATCTGGTTTTATCCATTCCCATTTTTTAAAATTGTTTTTTTGTTGTTTAGCTGTGCTGCAGTTCTGAGTAGAGACCTTTTTTCCCTCCTTTTAATGCTATGCCATCTAGCACTGCTTGCATTGCAAGCCAGTGCATCTAACCTCGCTGCTCTCTCCATTCCTGTCCTCCTTACTGCTCCTCCCAAACAGCCCCATTGCTTGAAACTAAACAAATTGAAAATAATGATTGGTAACCATCTGCTGTGCTGAAATTCCACGTACAGCAGTTAACTCCATTTTACAAAACAACTTCAATCTAGTGAATTACAGTGCAGTTCTTGGTGGCAGCAGATAGCAACAAGCAGTTTCGAGTTCCTCTAGACAAAGCAGTTAAAGTAGGGAGCATTATGCAGAGTCATTTGGTGGTGTTGGGGGGATACTTATGCTGTCAGACATTTCAGTGTAATGCATTTGAAACTAGAGAGAGTCTGACCATGGCCTAATTGTTTCATCTGATTAAAAAAGAGGCTGGTCCACAAAACTGTGCTGACAGGGGATCTTGCAAATCTTTACCCTTTAGTTTGGTTTTCTGTTTCTGCAGCTGAGTGCAATGTGATGAGGAATGTATTTGGCTTTCAGTCATTTCCACGTGACTTTTGGAGTGCCCAGTGAAAACCTCAAGCAAAAATTAGGTTGTGTAGCTGGTCAAAGTATATTGAAAAAAAAAAATTAATCATAGTTTTTCTACTGGAGAAAGTCTTTTATTGATACAGAACTGTAACAAGAAGCACTCTAAAAAGCGATGGACTGCCAATCAGCAGACATTCAAATAACAACAGACTATGATGTAATATTAAAATAGGCACCATTATTATCTCTGTTTTAACTCAATTTCAATTATTTGAGTTTAGGTTTTGATTGTGTGTAAAGAAAGTTGCTTAAAATGGGCAGTATATTGAGTTCAAAGGACCCATACAGTTCATAAATTCTCTGGTGTCTACTGGATTTTCATCAGGGAGACTTCCAATAAAAATGATCTATTTTAGAAATAATATTGTTTAGTAGGTTGAAATGTGGTGTAATAAAATTAGACCTTCAGTCTTCTAAAGTTACTACTTAGATGGCACCCTTGGGATGGTAAAATGGCTGTATAAGCAGATGAATCAGACAGTTTCACTGATGGATACATTTGTCAGTCTCCGTTACAGATATAATATATTCTTATATCTGTAATCCTGACACTGTTACATCCAAATGAAATCAACATGAGGTTGTCATCTTTAAGCAAATATGTTAAGTGTTGTCTTTTGTGCTTTGGATTTGAAAGAAAGGGGCCCAAGGGAGCCAGCATCATGCAAATGGAACAAATCCCATTTCTTCTGAGCTGTGCTGTTTCCCCCTTCATGGCAGCTGGCTGTGTTATCTTTGTGTGTTTCTCTGAGTGCTGACAATTCTTTCAGTGATCTAAGTTAGGGCACATTAGAAAGTGGAAGCAGCTGTCTGTCGTTATACTGAGAGACGTGTTTGCTCTACTGCAAAGATGAAGGACCATGAATCCTTGACACACTCTCTCTCCCCTCCCCCTTTACTTTCCAACATGATCAACATTCAGACGCACAGATTGTCTGCTTGGACAGTTTTTTGTTCTGACTGACAGCATCTGGCATAGACAAATTTAAAAATACATAGCATGCCATGCTTGGAATTGGAACATCCCTTCTTTATTAATCTTCTCATTTAAACCATTCATTTACATTTCAAGAAAGGTAACAGCTTGATGTGGTTGAAACATTTATTTTAAATGAATAACCTCCTAATGAAATACCTCGAATGAGCACCAAACAGTCAGTGTTTATTAAAAATTACACCTGATTAGTATGGCCTTGGAACTGTTGTGAAGACATAAGATTTCCCCATTGTCTCAATCCATAATAAAGAAAAAAAAGAAAAAAAAAATGTGTAGCATGTGTAAGTGTAATCTTTGCTTTTTTTTTTTTAACCACAGAGCTAAATGAGAGTAGTGTTTTCACTTGCAACCCTCCATCATTTTCAAGAGTACCATGTTACAAAGCGGTAGCCTTTAAAATGCTATTTGTCTAATTAAATCTGATTTTGCTGGAACAATACATTTAAAGGCAATGCCTAAATAGAGCTTTGTTTTGTTTTATTCTGCTTAGGCATTTATGATTTGAGGGACAAGATGCTTTATGATTTGATGTAATCTGAAATCCTGTAGATATATTTTTCTACTGGGAAGTATTCACATATTTGTATACAGTACTTTACTAGTAAAATAGAACTGAAATGGTGGACCAGCCACTAAAATGTTTATGCACGTGCACATATGCACACGTACATTCTGTGCACTCTCATCTACATGATCCAGGTTAGCAATGCAGACATGCTTGTCTAGCATTTATGTAAAAATAATATGAAAATTGGCTATACCACTCAGAATATGGACTTGAGTCCATGAAGGGAGGGGGAAAAACCTCTTCTTGTACTAGGCATTTTAGATGCTTTATTGGATTGCAGCTTTAACTATTTGCTGTACATTAAAAAAAAAAAAAAATCTTCCAGAAGGAGTTGTGGGGGTGGGGGGGGGGGTTGGGGGGACACCAGTATTATAATAAAATAGAGGACTGTTGAAGTGCTTGGCAGTAAATATGTAAAACAAGTATCCTGGCTTATTTGGAGAGGAAAGAGAAGCTGTAGCAGACAGGCTCAATTAACAATTGTAAGCAGGAGAGGACTTGTATTCCTTCGGTAAATGTAGGAGAGGTCATTTGCTTTAGGATAAAATCTGACAAATTTCAGATATAGACATAAAGGCTGGAATAAATATGACAAAAGATTTTCAGTTGCACATCAAGCATTTTCTATTTGCAATGGCCATTTACATTTTTTCTCAGTGAATAGATTTCTTTTTTATTAATGTTTTCCTGAATAATATGTTCTTAAATTAATTGACTGTGAAACAAGCATTTTGGGACAATAGGAATTTTCATACAAGCTCGAAATACCATTTTTCTTTTTTAAAAATTCTTTTAGTAATGCCTAATCTATTTTTCTGAAAGAAGCACTAAGATGATAAGTTTTCAGCACAGCTTTTACTATGCTAGTTATGTGTAATCATAGAAGTGAAATCAAATTTTATTTTAAATGAAATCACAGTTTTTCCCCTACAAACTGTTCCATTTATGTGATAAACTTCTATTTTTATTTATTTATTTTTTTAATGACTAGTTATAAAGGCTTGTACAGATATGCATCTGTAAGCAAACTGGGAATAGGTTAGAGAACACAATTCCCTGGTGTAAAAAGCAAGGTTTAGCAGTAATGCTTTTAATCTGGACTTGTAGAGGATTCGGGAGCATCCATAGATCTGCTTCAGTAATTACCATACCCCAAGTGGCACTGGAAGAGACATTTGCCTAAAAACTTGATGTCTTCATTACACTGTTTACATTTTAATTAGAAACATGAAAATTAGTGATTCATATGGACAACTATAGTTTAAGTGGGTTTGCTCACCCTCCAATAAATCAGAAGGGGAAAAAAAGGAGGGGGGTGGGAGAAAAAAAGGCAACCCCACAACCTGCATCTGCAAGCAGCAAACCCTCTCAAACCTTACAGTTGTAATAAACAGTTTACTAGGAATCATTCATGGGAATAATGTGTTGGTATTAGACGCTGGTTTAGAATGTGGTTTGTATTTTATCAGAGAGGAAATTTCTATGTAAGTTAGAGATTGTTATTTTAAAGGTAATGCTAATTGCACTCAGTGTTACATGTATGTGATTGGGGTGTGTGTAGGGTACACGTATGTAGCTTCTGTGTGTACATAAATATGGACATTGTAGCTATATTAAGGAGAAGAATTGGTGTAGGAAAATTTTGGCAGTGCTGAGCACTACATATGGCTGCAGAGCAGTCAGTTTAGCCTGTTTCAGTATGTCTCCATAAATGCATGTAAACATTAGTATAGCTGCACACAGAGATGCATACATACAAGTACACATGTGTGCGTGCGCAGAGGCGAGTAAGGAGATGTGGATGATTTCCCTCTGAATTTTGCATGTACCTGTCAGCGCCAGTGGCCTAAAACCGTTCCGTCCAGGAGTGATGGGGAGAAGCAGCGGTGCCTGTCAGTGTCCCTGCCTGAGTCAGCAGCATGTCCACTGCCTGTGCCGGGCGCAAGTCACTCATCCAGCCCTGCCCTCCCCGGGGGCTGCCGGCCTCCTCCGCACCAAGGAGAATGACCCCTCTGTCTGGCACGCTCAAGATCCCGAATCGCACCGCATCGGTGTGCGAGTTCAAATCCCTACTCCTGAAGGCAGAGCTGGGATTCCAGCTAATGACTCAGAGATACAGAGGGTCAATGCACTGGTGATCTGGAGTACTGAGCCACTGCACCAGCTTAGTTGTACTTTTTTTTTTCTTCCCCCCCTCCTTCCATAACTTACTGTCTTACCCTCCATATTTCCATCCCCGTTCCCTTATGATAAAAGTGATGATATGCAAAATTGCATTTCTTCTTTTAAGAATACTTAATAGGTCGTATTTCCTCAGATTTCAGTTTGATCCACTTGATTTAAAAAAAAAATGTTTTGCTTGGGGGGACATGGGAGAATTGTTTTCTGTGCTATTAACTTTGTGTTACGTTAGTTCCATATAGGCTGTTTTGGACATTATGCAAATAATAACATGGATAGTCAATTTTTTCAAATGGGAGAGCAAGCCTTGGTAGCAATAAGTAAAAACTTGGTGGTTTAATATTTATGGCTTTTTTCTTTAACCAAAAATAAGGAAGTTTCTTTCGCCATTGCTTTTTTATTGGATTTCTTTTTGTTGGAATCCTTAAGATTTGTAAGATAATCTTTTCCTCAGTTGTCACTCTGCATTCCCTTATTTTCTTTTTATATATATAAGTCTACATATATATGTTTATAATTCTTCCTGTGTACCTCAGATTTTTAGACATTACATGATATACCTCAGAATAAATATTTTATAAAGATGTTTCACATTTACAAATATGAATCGCATTTTTGTTCCTTCATTGTTCAAGTGGTGTTTTTGAGCCAAAGAATAAGTAAACCCAGGTATGCCTTGTGGCTATTTTAATGCTTTATATAAGCATTTCACATGCCAAAAATACACAACAGTGTCTCTTTTTTTGCATTTGTTTTACTGTAAAATAATAGTTTATGTAAAACAGTTTCATATGATGCAAAGATTTGTTTTCCTTTTTCTTAATTTTTTATCAAATGTTTTTAACATTGTCTCTAATTACTGGTAATTCGGAAGCACTCCAATGAAGTAACTTGAGTGCACACTTTGTAGTGCAATTGACTTAGTGACAGTGCTATGTCTTCATTTGTTCTGGTTTTTCTTTTCTTTCTTTTTTTTTTTTTCTTTTTAGAGATGTCTCTTTGGGTCTAGGCATGTTATAAATGTGACTGAACAGAACTGTTAACATCTGCAGAGACAGAAACATGCTGCCTGCTTGTACGTACTGCAAAATTCTAATAGTTTTGTGCTATCTGTTAAATTCAGCGTGCTTTTTGCATTGTGGCACGGAACAGTTGTGCTGCGAGGGAAGCTGGCTGCCTGCCAGCCATCGACTATGAAATCCCGGGTACCTGAGAGCTTATCAGTTCTTTTGATTTGTAAAAGAAAAAGTGATGAAAATGTTGGTAAACTGCCATGAAGGTTTAAGGCTGCTGGAATAAGGAGCCGTGTAATCAGATTGGAAAATGGAGCTTGAGATTCTCTGCATGTGAAGCAATCGCCTGTGGACCTACGAGATGCTGTGCAAGTGCCCGAGCTGACCACTTTGTTAGCAAATCAGCTTGTTTGCTGCAGCAGCAGGGTAGAATAGGCTAGTCCTTGTGATGGTATGTAACACAGGTAATATCTCTTGCTTTGCACAATGTAATCAGCTTGCAATTAGCTCACTCTACATTAACCTTCTTGATATTTTTCCCTTTCGTAAGACTGTGCACTTTAAACAATTAACTATAGAAAGTAATCCTTCAAGCAAATCAAAGCAATCCTTTAATTTTATCACCCTGCTGAAAAAGTATCAGGTGGTCAACTGGTCTTCATCAGCTGCTGGAAATTCTCAGGCTCACTGTAGCGTGGAGAGGTTCTTTAACCCATTCACATTTAGAAAAATGTCAAGATTTTATATTTCTCACATAATAAAATGCTGCATCGTGAAACTGCAATTGGAATTGTTTTAATGAAAAGCCTTGGGAGAGCCTTTTCACATACAGACAGCTTTTATGCTTCTGTTTGTTTAGGCATTTCCATACACTACCTCTCAGAAAGCTTTGATGACACAGCCACTTGTACTGATAATTCCACTGCTTCACCTCCAGTGAACTTGATTCACTAAGGTTGAAGAGAACAAGGCTATCGTTGCTGATCTTCTGCGTTGCTTTTTAATCCTGTGAAATAAAAGCCAGATAACAGTAAAATTTGTGTGGTAGGCAAACTTCCTTTTAGGTAGGAGAATGAAAGTTTTAATGCCATTTGTGGAAACTTGAAGTTTCTAGCTAAGAAAAATAAAACTTTATTCAAATTAAGAGAGCAGAACTTTACATGCCTTGCTGCTCTTTGAATGGCTTATCCAGCCAAAAGTTCCTTTGTCTCTTTGATAGTTTTGGATTTTATTACAGGCTAGAATTTTCCAGAGTCAGCCTGTTATTTATTGATACCCTCATAATATTGTATAATAGCAATATGCCTGTATTTAATGTAAAAGTTTGCTTCTATTTAAATAATTGTTTAACATGCCTTGCCTATTTCTAAACTTAAATCACTCAGCAGTTATGCTCATATGAATAAGAGCAATGAAATTAGTGGCAAACGTTACGAATAATAGTGCTGTGAATGAGCCTTTTTCATACTATACTCATTATATGAAAATAAATATTGTCGGTAATTCAAGGCTGTAATAAATAGTGATCTGAAACTTCTGTCCAGATATTTTGTTTAGAAGATGTTGGAAATGGTCAGCAGCTGCTTTGCCATCCCCTACAAAAAGTCATTTAATTGAATTCTAGTAGATCAGAGCAATAAACTGAATTTATAATACGTGATCTGCTTTTACCAATGATATCTGTGAAAGCGGTATTGACTGGCTGTGTTACTCATCTTTTATCTCTCTTTGTAGAATGTGAGATGTTTTGAAAATGCAAAGCCAGATCCTACTAATCATATTGCATTTATCATATTTAATGTTGGCTTTGGCTCAGTTCTTATATGTATAAAAATTCTGGAATTTATATGCACATCTGTTTTCTGTGTGTCCTGTTTAAAAAAAACCACCCAAAAAACAACAATAAAAAACCCCAAAAACAACAAAAAACCCCCTTCATACATCATATGCTGCAAAGATCTACTTTATATTCTTTTAGAGGACAAACTCCATTAGATATGCACTTACTGTACATTGGATTGTAAATCTTACAATTTAATGGTAATTCAGTGAGCAGTTATTGCTTCTGTGGCCTTTTTTCTTTCTTTTTTGTCCCATCTCACTTGTGAAATAGGGTTACCCTTTACAAGTGTCACATCCATAGATTCATCTTTTGTACTCTATAGTTGTTCCTAGTGCATCATTCTAAGTGAAAAGAAAAATAGGAAGCCAAAGCTACAGGAGGGGCATTGGGGGAGGGAGTTCTATACATAGAAATACAGCATATAGCAGCAGAAAGACCAAGGCAGTTTAGCATCAATCTAACAGATTAAAATTTTGCTGTAAAGGTACATTTTCTTTAACCTCATTCTCATTCGTTTTCCCGTACCACTGTAGTTGACGTTTGAATTCCCAGGAAGCAGAAATGGTGTCTTAATGATACGAGCCTTTTTGCCTCTCTTACACTGTTAATACTCTTAGCCCTTTTCTGATATGAAATACTTTTTGCAGAAACAATATACACATTTGTAAAGAAATTATAAAAGGATTCTCCTTTTGAAGATAATGAGTTCTCTTCAGGAACTGCAGGTTACGTGAAACACAAATGAGCTCTAAGTGGAGGGATTTAAAGTCCTGCTACAGCATTTAATTTCTTGAGGAAAGGAGTTCAGTTCAAGGTTAGCCTGTTATTGTGGCACTGGCAACTACTTCTCTCATTCCTGTTCTTCTGCCAGCAGTACTGCACAAAAGGCAGTCATTTTTATTTAATACGTAGGGAGGTATTAATCACTGCAGTGTTTTGTCGCAAAAATTTGTCTTATCAAATTCATTGTTTCACCACTCATGACAATAATAGGTGTTTAATTACTCCATAAGAGCAGTTTATAGATTCCATTTTTCCTGTTTGCTGGACAAATGGTATTGATTTTGTACTTTGATGCAACATGAAACTGTATTAAACACAATTAGAATTCTAAAGCTGGTAATGTGTATCAGTTATGGTAACTGAGCTCCTTGGTAAAGAAACAGCATCTTCCAAATTTTCACTACATTTCGATTCTCAGGAGAAGAAAAGATCTTTAAGGACATACCTTTTATTGCATGAGCTCTTGCTGTCTTTTTTCTTGTTTTTCACTAGCATTTATGCTTGCTACAAACTTTACATATTTAACACAAATGGTTTATATAATATTTTTTCAGTTAATAGTCCCTTTATTGTGCTAATAAGTTGTGCAGATTCCAACCTATTCAACAATTTTACCATTGTCTCATCCTACCTTCATGCCATACTTATGAACAAGATACCTTTTGTGAAAAATAACAATTATGTACCCCAAGCTTGACTTTGGACAGTAAAAATTTATGAGGCTGGGGAAGATAGAAGATTTCTATTTTTCCTAGAGCTCTCAGTTTTCTTGAAAAGGTAGCTATTAAGCCACATATGGGTTTTTCTTTTACTTTCTTTTTTAAAATTTTCTTTTAGTGATGGTTATTATTATACTGTCATTCATGGCATGTTTTTGATATATCAGTACCTGCATAGACTTGAGTCTTTTCTTTGGGTAGGATTTTAGTGGATTTACAAAAGTTGGACTGCCAAAATGATTGCTTATTGCTTCCTTTATGGTCAGTACATTTTTAATTACAATTCTTTTCTGCTGCTGGTGCTTGTGTAACAATTTTCAGTTGGGAGTGTTTAATGTTTTCGTATTTTGTGTTTGCTTTGTTTCCAAAGAGTCAGAATTAAACAGCATGAGTTGAAGGTGAGCATACTCAAGTATCTATATCTGAATCAAGAAAAGAAGAATGATTCCTGTCAATGTGCATTCTATTTTACAAGCTTGCTTATGTAACCAAATCTTACGATATTTGTAGTTTGTTGGGTTCAAGCTTCTAGGTATATAAATTAGATAACATCCTTAGTGTACAATTCCTAGGTTTTCTTCTTCTTTAATTTTATTTCTAGGTTCTGCTTGTAGCCTGTATTTTACCTTGTTTAGCTCAGTTTGGGTATTTCTTAAAAAGACAGAATTTGTGAAAAATGTACCATTATTGAAGAACGTTTTTGAAGAAAGCATGTTATGGACAGTAATATCTGTGTTAAATTTTTCCTGCATCTAAATGCTTTCAAAGTACAGGTTAAGCAGAGAAAGAAAATCCATTTATTTGAAATAGTCATTGAGTTGCATATGAAGGTGTGGTGTGTGCTTGTTGGGGAGCATGGTTAGTATCAATAAACATCCATTGTTTAATCACCAGTTTTTAAAGGAAGGTGTATTTTTGTTCCCTTCTTTGGGGATCTGTTCATATTGCAGTTTCACAAAATGTGTATTAATGTACCTATATTCATAGTTGTTTCACATCTTTTACAGAATATTCCCTGAACTCTGAGAAGCTCCAATTCCTTATTTAAGCTTACCTTAAGAGCTTCAGTGGGACTAGTCATCCTCAAACTTAAGGATGTACTTAAGTTCTTTGCTGAGTCAAACTTTATACTGGGTGGACCTTCTTGTTTCTTCTTTCAGACAAATGATTTATTTCCTATGTGTTCTGAATAACTTGGATACCAATGGCTCATTCCATTGTTTGTGTTTTAGGCAGTGAGTTAGGTGTTCTTTGGTTTATGAAAATCAATACAAATTTCAATTACACAAACAGCAGGTGAGACATTAAAATTAAAAGGATGTAGGATGCACATTTTAATCTGTGGTGATGTCTCAGCTATCCAGATGTTATGGGAAAATTGAATAAGTGTAAGTGGGATTCTGAATAATTGAATATATTGTTCTTATTTATTTGGATTACTGTAGCACTTAGAGGTCTCAACCAAGATGGTGACCTTGTTGTGCTGGTATTGTAAAAACATGTAGTGAGAGACTGTTCTGCGTCAGAGGGGTTACATTCTAAATAGCTGAGACGCACAAAGGTTAATAGGGACACAAAGAGGCGCTGAAATGTGAAGAGACTTGCCCAAGGTCATATAGCAGGTCAGTAGCAGAGCTGTGAGTTAAGCCTACATCTCTGGACTCCTATGCACTAGATTGCTTCTCCAATGATTAAACTATCTGCCTTTAATAGCTATTGAGGGAAGTAATTGTCTTTGATTTAGCAGGGAATTTTGGACAGTGATATTTGTCTGCATTTCTACTTGGTTTTTGCATGTCATAGAAAATCTAGAGATACAATCCGATAATACGAGAAAGAACATTAAAGCATGATTCTTGTTTTGCCTCACTTATTGTAAATTTTGCAGATACTTCTGGAGAGGTGGATGCTGTTTCGTAGAGTGCTAGCTGCAACTGCTGGTGTTTTTTGCTGACTTACACACCTATTTTTGCTTTATGTAAAATCAGAGGTGGGGCTAGCCACTTTCATTGGCTCTCAGGGAATAAAGTTTTAATTACTTTGGCCAAGCCATCCTGAAGCTTGTATCCTCCTTATGACAGTTCACTTCAGAAGCTACACTGCTTCATTTCAGTAACTTTATTACCATTTGGCTCAGAGATTGCTATTTCGCCTTGGCCACAGATTTCATCAGTTGCCCGGTTCACCTTTGTCCACACTATACTTGTGAAATGACCTGCTCCTTTAGTGCTTGTCAATAGTAAATTGCTGCATCCTTAGTGTCCAGGCTGAAGCACAGTAAAGAACACAACTCTTTATTAAATTACTGGATTTTACACTAAATTTTTTTGGATTAAACCTGAATGTGAAAAGTCTTAATTACCATTTAATACCAAGTAATTAAAGCGCTGGCCAGGGTCAACTATATAAAGTGCATCAGTTTGAACTGCCACCTGATTAATAGGCTTGGTGATATAAAAAGTTCAGCACAAAAGCATGCTCTGCCAGGGTCACTGCTTTAACAGCTGTAGAAAGACCAGTTTTTGCTGTAATTCGGGTCTAACAATTGGATCAAAATCATAATTTGTGAGGTGTTCATGGTTGGTTTCTCCAGTGTGACGTCAGATGAATTATCTGAATTTGACATCAGTTAAATTGGTTTTGTAGGATATATTGATCAGCAAACTGGTTTGGCTCAGATGTTTCTTAATTTCATTTACATTCTTCAAAATGAGCAATCAAGTAGAGTTTTTTTTCCATCTTCCAAATCAGAGTCAAGTCCAGGGAAGGATAGAAGGTAGTAATATACATCAGTTCTGTGTCTGTATTTTCATCTCTTCGCATACAATCATTGATTTATTGTAGCTCAGGTGCTGTCTGCACTTTGGCTTGTGTTTGCCTGGGAGTGTGTGTTTGGGAGTGTGTGTCCACAGAGTAACACCAAATAGCTGGCTTAATGGCTGTATTTTTATATCCCTGTACATACATCTTTATCTATATATATGCACATATACATACCTCCAAGTATTGTGTTGTAAAAGCTTTTCCTGTCCCATGCTTAGCCCCAGAGGCTCTGGTCTGCAGGATCATTTGAAAATTGTGCTGTGTTCATGTTTAGTATAGCAGTGTGGCATTTTGTTTTGTTTTTTAAACTCTTAACACTTTATTGATGGGGCCTGAACAAACTGCTGCACCTTCAGAGGACTCAATTAGCTTTTTCCAGGCTCAGTGTGTGTGCAGCAGGCAGCCCATGAATTAGCAATTGCAGGATGGGAGCTATAATGATTTTCACCTACTGACGGCTCTGTGAGCATTAATTTTGACAACACCCTACAAAGTAGGGAAGCGTGGTTATCCCCACTTTATTACTGAGCCCACCAGAGGAAGGATTAAAGTCTCGATCTTACTGATAAGTGTGCATGTGCTTAGCTCTAAAACAGTAGGCAGACCTATGTGTTTTAAGTGGAAGAGCCTTTTTCAGCAAAGTTAAGGAAATATGTTTTGAGCTAATTTTCTAATAGAGCAGAATATTTCCATGTCAAAGCTATGTTTTGGGTCTGGGATACTTGATTCTAGCTTAGTTTTTCATACTTCAGCACACCACTTTCAAATAAACTTTCAAATTCTTGTTTTTATTAAGTAGTACAATGATTACTTAATATACAATAGCAAAATTCTTAGCTCTCATATTTCCAGTGAAGATTGATGACAGTCATGTGAGTTTTTGCTGTGAATTCAGTTCAATTTTGGTGTAAGTGTGGATCAGATATTTTACTTAGCTTTTTTGTTAATGTTTTTGAATGCAAATTTTGTATTGAACTATGTTCTGTATAGTTATAACACACAAGGTCCTTAGCTGAGATTCAGGTCTCTGTACTGGGTGCCCCACTTCTCTGTAAGAGCACATGTGAAGAGGATACAGTTAAATCCAACAGAGATGAAATCAGGAGAAACAGTTCTCTTGGCTTTTTTTTTTTTTTTTTCCCCAACCTTCTTTGGAAACCACAGCTGTGGTAGCTCATCCAGCCATGAAAGGGCCCAATGAGCTCTTCCTTCAGCCTGGCTGGAGGTGAATTCCCCATCCCTCTAGGCAAGCCAAAATTTCCTTGAGGGCAGCTCATGGGCTCCCTCGCAGCATCCTGCTCCAGTACTCTCTTGGGCACAGAGTGCCGGTTCTGGGAGCTACGTTCAGGTTTTGCAGGGAGCTGGGATTGATATGATTCCATCCTCTGTCCTGAGCTGCAGGATTTGGTTTGTGTCCAGCTCTACAAATGGAGCACTGCATGGGCAGCTCAGGACCATATTGCACATGGTGCCATATGGGGCTGGCACAGTTGCTGCCGAGCTCCTGTTCCTTTCTCTCCAGATGCTCGTAAGCTCTCCTTTAATTTGTCAGTTGTGGAGAGCACATTTTAAATAATAAACGGGAAATCCGACTTCCTTTCAGTTTTTTTTTATTTCAGGGTTTTCTCATGATCTGTTTCTGTTAAGGATAAATGTCTCTGCTAGATGGGAATAAACACTCTGATGCATGTTCATGGACTCTGAGATAGTGTTCAAAGCAGTTACAGGTTGTTTTGTTAAACACATGCCTTTCAGTTTTACTCTTTGAACAGAACTGGCACAGCAATAAATTGAAACTTCACAGTATTTCAGGTTCTGATAAATAGACACAGCAAGCCTAGCTATTTTTTAATATTCCTACTATGATGAAGTACGTTTAGCTGAATGATTCTGGAGAGATGAACAATTTTGGCATACTGAGCAAAGAAAAGGGAGCTGTGCGATGCTAAGTAAGTGATTCACTGATTAAAGTATAGAAATTATGCCTCAGGCTGTGCTCTAGTTGGACTTTCCTAAAAAACTGTGTTCTTTTCATAATATAGCTGATACACATGAAGTAATATAAAAATGTCAGTCATTCAGGTATTTGTACACACATTTCCAAAAGTCTTGCCCTATTTTTCAGGTGCTAAAATAGAGGCTGAAGAAAGTTGCTTGAGTAGCACTGTGATCTAGCAGGCTGTGACTCTTGTGGTAGTCAGATGAGATTACAAGGTGATCTTGTAAAAGGGTTAAATTTTGAAAAGGTAGTGGGGAAAACCAGAAAGGATTTATTAGTGTATTTGATACTGTTTTCTGTTCAGACAGTAGAAGATTGATGACAATAGCAGCAGCTTTCTTTTTTAAACTCAATCTAGGCTTCTCAAGCATGTTCATATTCTCTGGTAGAATCTGTTGGAAATCTGTCCACAGGACTCCAGATCATCACAGCTGAAAATCTTAGACTGGAAAAATGAGTGTCATGATAAGAAGAACCCATTGTTGTCCAAGTCTCTTGTTCCAAGACTTAGTGACAAGTTCAAAACAGCCCTCCTGTGAATACATGGCAAGAATCTGAAAAATTAGAGCTCAAGCTCTCTGTCTTTTACTACGCTGGTTCTTTACTCTCAGATACTTAAAAAACTAGCCTCTGGTTTAAAATTGTTTGTAGTGAGCACTTTGGTAGGAACATATGTGTAAAAATGCACTGTAGAGACTCCCACAGCTGCATGCAAACAGAACTAAATGAACAGCAGCATTGTGGGGTTTAATTTTTTATATTCTGGAAAACTCTCCCAAGGACAGACCAACTAAATGATATTACAGCCTGCTCTGAGAAGGTGAAGGTTGGTAACTGGGAGAAAAGAAAAGAGAATTATGATAAAGGTTGATACCCAATCTAAATAAATACTTGAAAGCTCTTCAACAATTTGCGGCCTGTCGAATTTTTCAATGTACCAAACTGTTCCATGCAAAGTAAGATGCTGAATGCTGACATATTTCCATTGAGTGACATGAGTCCGTCTCAATTCTGATACCTGCTTGACACAAATAAAAGAAGAAAGAGTTGTCTGAACAAAACATAGAATTGTTTGGTTCTATTAAGAAATGTCACCATTTATCTAAGTAAAACTATTAAGCCATAGCCTGTATCTTTTCTTTCACCTTGGTGTATGTCAAGGGTAAAAGTTCAATCCAATCCTTTTCATGTATATAATCATGGAGTGTAATTAATTACAATCTAGTTCTTTTGAAAAGAGTCCATTAAGAAATCATACCAGATGAACAACCATTAAAGTAGAAAATTCGATGCATTAAGAATTACAGGCTTGCTATGTAAACTTTATATAGCATTTACCAACACTTAGAGTTACATTAAGAGTAACTTATGTGTTGTGGCAGTATTCACAGAAATGAAAATTAGAGGAAAAAATAACATACAACTCTACCAAGCCTGTGTCCTTCTCATTAAGAGAGAACATTGACTGTCACTGTGGAGCAAGGAAAGCTTTGCATGATCTTATGACAAAATGACTGATGTTAAATAATGGTTTACAAATTAGTAACTGACCACACAATACTACAAATTAATTGTTCACATGGAAAAATATTTTGCCTTCCATTAAAAGAATACAAAATAATAGAAGAAGCCCAAACTAATTTGCTGTCCTAGAGGGAGATAAACTGGGTCTAAATAAGTTATCTGAGTTCTTGCATAGCACTGCAGCTGCCACAAAGCAGCCCTAGTAGGCTACTCAGTAAAGCGCTGGGCCATTGAGGCGCACTGGCCATTGCAGGTACCTAAACAGTGGGTGCATCAAGCATGGATCTGGAGGAGCTCAGTGAGGTAGGAAGATAGGTCTGAAATAAAAATGTACGTTTGCAAACATGACTGTAAAAAGAGCCATGCAAGCTTAAATTGAAGACCTGCCTGTCTGTCTCTTGGCCTAGGTCAGTAATGGGTGGCAGAGTGTGAAGTGCCCCAGGTGTGGAACTGTGCAGGAGCTGCAGACTTTGAGGCAGGAGCAGAGTGCGCCCACACTGCCACAGGCCCTGCGGGACGGGCTGCAGTGCTCAGCTGGGTGTTTAGTTTCCAAAGAGATGTGACTGCAGTGTGTAAAGCCATTGGATGAGAAATAGGAATGTTTTAACTCATGGCCATAATATCTAGCCATTGAAGCAGGTTTAGGGAGAGCTTTTTTTTATTCAGTGGACAATTGTTAGCTATTAGCTGGAAATATGCTAATGGATCTAATAGGAATAAAGTAAGAAAGGATTCCATAAAATGGCTCAAACTATCACATTTAATAGGCAGTGTTAATCCTTCTGTAGTTTTTTTAATCACTGTCAACTTCTAGAGAAGTAATATTTTTCCACTGTCAAATTTCATAGATTGGAAATGTCTTAAAATTGTAATTTCCAACAAATTTATGTAGACTTTTTCATAGGAATACATATACTGCTATGAGTACTCAATTAGAAAGTTTTTAAAAGGAAAAAATTATTAAAGTAGAGCCTTCCAAGGCCCAGTCTTCATGGAATCAGTCAGTAGAAAGAGTCTTACTTATGGTACCTCAAAAAATGTTCTGCCAGAAGAAAATAGTGTATTTAAGGCAGAGATAAGAGAGTGGTAGACTTTAGGGGGAAAAAAAAGTGTGGTGTTTTTTTGTTTGGTTGGAATTTTTTTTGACAGGCTACAAAGTACAACTGGTGTGGTGGAAAGAGAGAGAGCTGCTGTATCCTGGCAGTATTTTGTGACCTGGCAGTATTTGTTAGGAAGGGCCAAGGAATGTAGGCAAAGGTTTTGCTATGGTTGTGCTTCATCTGAAAGATCCCATGGTCCTGCTCATGGGGAGCTTGACAGGGAGAATGTTTGTGGGACATCGTGGTTATCTGCAGCTGTTGAGGGTCACCTTTGCACCGTCCTCACTCTCTCATCTGCTCTGGGCGTTTTCCTGTGTAATGGTGGTGGTGGTGGTTGTGGTTGTTGAGAGACAGAGAGGCAGCAAGTGCAGTTGCATTATGTGTGTAAGAGTTGTACCTCTGCTAAGTCAATTGCTTTTGGAGAGAGAACTAGAACAAATGTATGACTGGAAGAAACTATCACGAGTTTAAGTTGCTTTTGTATCATTTAAATTGCTTTTCATCGTTTGCAAGATGGCTTTTTAGTAGCAATCTTTGTGTTGCTTGTACAATAAAAGCATCATTCAGGAAAACCATGTTTCAGTATGGCTTAAATAAATAGATAAAGAAGCTTCCACTTTTTGAAAGTGAGATTTCCCCCCTAGGTGGAGTGTAGCCATGTTAATAATGCCCTTTCAACATGTCTGGTGTAGAGTAGCTGGGAAGGCTTTTTTTGGTTGATTAGAGGGCTTGTTTTGGTTGTTTTTTTTTTTTTTTTTTTTTTTTTTGTAGGGTTTTTTTTAACTTGTCAGGCCAGGTCACCTAATTAGGAAAAAGCAGTTAAGTTTTCAGCACTTTAGATCTTCCTTTTGGTCAAGTTACTTGAAATCTCTCTTTTTAAAGTGGAAGTTTTTGTGTCAACTGAAGTCTGGCACTTTGACAGTCATCAGAATGTGAAATAATGAATTTATTAATTACTGATGACAAAACATTTGCAATAGCACTTAAATGCATTGTGGAAATGTTAAAGAATATTCCTTAATATCATGCTACTGGGACTTAACATTTCCAGGTATCATTAAATATTGAGAATTGACTCCAAGTACATCAAAATTAGGAATCACTTTGCACAACTTTTATGTTTTACTCTTCTTACAAGTTAGTAATTGGAGTATTTAACCTTACTCTCCCTCAGTTTATTAGAAAATGCTATTTTTTTAACTATTAAAAAAATACTAAAGGAGATCAAGCAGTTATTTTGACAAAGAGCTTGAAACATTCTTGCCTAAATTCCACAAATAAAAAAGCCAGCTAAATTATCACCCTGAGCAGATTTGCACAGGGACCTCAGTCAACCTTTATAAAGGATAATTACACTGGCGTTTTAACATGGGGCAAAGGAAATGATAAAATTAGGGCATAAGAGATACTGCTCCTATTTTGAGAACACAGTAGAGTAATTGGTAGGGGATTTTTATTGCTGTTTTATTATACAGAGAGGTTTTTTTACTTTCACATGTTTAGATATTTTTTTCAGGCTCTAAAGCCTTGTGTTTAGTGGCATGAATCTGGGAAGAGATCTCCTAATGTATTAGTAGTACGTTTTTGAAGTTGTGGATGTTTTAACTCTGCAGCTTTGGTCACCTCTCCCCTAACTCTTCTTATCTTCTGCCTTATCTTCTTTGCAAAAGGATATATAAAATTAATTTTAAAAATTAATCTAAAAATTAAAAAAATTTAAAAATAGAAAATTTTCATGCAATCTTGCTAATGCTTTTTCAGGTCTCCTGTGATTAATTTAAAACTCTTCAAAATTATTTTTCTGGGAGTTGTTCCTTGCAAAATACAGGCATGAATTCATAGTTTTGTTTTGGTTTATTTTTCAGGATTTGTTTGACAGAATTTCACCTAACACTATTTCCAAACCAGCAAGCTTCACTTAATTTCAGCCCCAAATTACATCATTCGACCCTAGGAGAAGTTTCCTCCATTTCAACAAATCGAGCCCAAGTTTGTGTGACAGTGGATAGATGAGGTGAGCTGATGAGGGTCTGGGAGGCATTGCAATCAGAGTGGCAGGTGAGGCAGCTCTCAGTGAATGGATTTGAAGGACTAAATGTGAGGGTTTAGAGAAGGAGGAATTGCCATAGTGGATTACATCTGAAGTCCATCATGAAAATATCTCAAGTTTGTCAGTCGCTGTCAGAAAACACATTAGAGAAAGATGTATGGAAATCGTGGCAACAATTAAAAACAAGCTGTGTGAGAAGAATTCTGTCAATTAAGTCTAGATCTATTTCAGAAAATCTGTGCTTCCTAAAGTTTTCTATTGGTAATCTTAACCCAAGGCAGTTTATTGTGTTATAATTGAATTGCACACACATCATCAGACTGGTATGAGTTTTCTTTTCCTGTTTGTTTTCCCCAGCTGTGGATTAATGCAGTTAGACAATACGTTCCCTGTGAACTATGAGTTATCTGTCAGCAGATACTAAGATGAAGAGCAAGGACTATTTTTAGTGTAATCAAACAGCTTAATTGAATTTGGGATATTTGCTTTGAGTTAGATATAGTGGCAGGAAAAATTTGTAAGGAAAGCTGAACCTGCCTGTACTAAAATTTGCTCTCAATATGGATGCTCTTACAAGGACTGGATAGCTGCAGAGGACTCACTTACATTGTAAAAATATACATGATTCATTTCAATTGGTCTTTTAAGTTTTTAAAATCACATTTGTCCTCTTGCTGCACTGTTTTTGCCAGTGTAAAGATCATAGGTTTTATTTGATTATATTTTGGTAATCTGTTAAATGAGACTGGGTCACCTTGCGCCATGCAACATTTCACTTCACTGCTAAAACTTAATGCCATCTTTTTATCTTTCACTGAGTGGATGTCAGAGGACACAACATTAATATAAGACAGGCATCTCTAATATTTCATGAATGGCCTTTTAAAAAAAACCCTCAAAAAACAAACCTAGGAAGTAAAAATTGACACTAGGCTAGTGAATTTAATCACCTTTCTCAAATGTTGAATGGTTTTCCATTTATGTATCTCATCTATTACAAGACCTATTCTTTGTCAGGCAAGGCTATTAAAAAGCACAGGTGGTTTCCTTGGATTGAATATATTGTTTTCCTCAAGGAATGGGGAGACTGAGAGATTTCCATGAAAAAGTGATCAAAAACTGAAGATAATATCCCAAAATAAGACTCATAGCTTTTTAGTTGGATTAGGGTTCATTATTAAAAACTGGAAGACCTGGGATTTGGTGCCTTTTTGTAATTTTTTTTGTTTACTTCACCTTCTGGGCCTTAAAAAGTAGTCTATACTTTCCAGCTCTACAGGGATGTCAGGTAAGTTAAATCAGGACCTAATAAAGCGTTCTAAAAAAGTGCATGCTACTAGTAAATTATGGAGTCTTTGCCTTCTTTTTTTTTGTATATTGCATTTGTCAAATGTACTATTCCAAAATCACATGGCAATGTATACAGATGTTGATAGCTATGTGTACATTTATACTTTTCTATGTTATATGTCTACAAATGTATTTAGATGTATCAAAATGTTGGGTTAGATACAGCTTTTTTTTGGCAGTATCTCTGCATACTAGTTTTTGTATGTGGTAGAAAATACTTAATGCTTACCTGCTTAGACATGTGAGGGTGATGTATTTTTTGCATTCTCTGATACTTAGGGATAGGAGAACTCGTGTAAAATTCTGAATATAACTTCTAATCCTTAACTGGACTAATTGTGCCATTAGATTAAAGCATCAGAGAGAGGGATAGCTATGGTGGTGTGCAGGACTTGAGCAGAAATAATCATCTTGTAGTCCGGATCATGTACTGAGAGAATGCATTCATGTTTCAGCTCTAAACACACATATCCAAAACTTGATTAAGCTATTAGTGAAAATTGGTATCTAATTTATATGTAGTAGTTTGGGAGAAAAAGAGTGGAAGAGACCTTTTGGATCATCAGTCCGGTCATCTGTTGCTGGAGACAGCATGTCATATGATTTCTTCCCTAAATTTGTTGGATTCCATAAATTTATGAAGCTCCATGCTTAGCATTGAATATCTCCACAAAATTTATATTTTATTTGGCAATAATCAGTGTTAGTAAGTTCACTTATATTAGCATAGTAGAAATTTAGAAATGACTAGCTAGATATACTGGTTAGGTAAACAGTTTGATGGAATTAATTCATTCCTATTTTCTAAAATAAGCGTGCAAAGAACTGCCACCATTTTTTTCCCTCCTGACAATTCTGCTGTCTTTTAAGTTCAGAACAAATGCAGATTTATCCTCAGTATTGGCCTCCCGTCTAGGAATCAGATGGTTTTAACATGGTCCTTGATTTCTCTATAGAACATTGGCTGAGATAGGTGGCTTTCCAGGCAGATTTTGTGGACTAATAGGTGACCTGTGCTGCAACCAAATGCCGCCGTTAAATTTCCTCAGCCTTTAGACTCTGTAACTATGGGGGTTTTGTTTTGGTTATTAATGTGGATTCTTTTTAATTCTCACAAGCAGATGTAAAAATCTATCACATATGACGATATGTAGATTTGTGGCAGTCCTGAGAGGACCTTGGGTCCATAAACCAGTGGCTTTTTTATGTAATGCTGCATAAATGCTGTATTTTCATCTGTGACAGATATAATCTTGAACCTGTATTTTTCATGTTACTTAACCGTTTCAGAACATCATGTGTGAGAGAACACATCAAAATGGAAATTGCTTCTACAGAGGCAGCAATAAATATTGGATGGGTATATTGCATTGTTGGGCTCCATGTGTTTTAGGATATTCTCAATTCTCTTGCCCTAATCAACACTGTAAATACATGCTGCATTTTCTGGTCATCCATTTGTTGGATTAACAGTTTGGACCTTGCAGTTTCTACCATATGTTTTGATTCTTTACTGTATATAGTCATGGTTATATAAGAGCATCCTCTAACAATATTACTCTGAAACCTGTCTTTTCCATCTATTCAAATAATGCAAATTCTGTGCATTATATGTTTAGTTAACTTGTAGATACTTGAAAATTAGGTAGTTAAGCTGAGAAAAGTCTTTACATTCATGCAAAAGTCTGTATCCCTGTGACACAGAAGTTTGCTGTCTTCTAATTTAAATACTGGAAGGGATTGTGTTTTGTTTTTAAAAAGGTACATACTGTTTAATCTCCAGCAGAGATTAAAATAGTTCATAGTGTATAATTGAAATACATCAGTATTTGCAGCGATATATTATGTAAAAAGAAAAATAAACCAATATAGGGCAAATATATCTGATTCTGACAGTTTTGTGCAAGAGGTTTTAGACAAAGTTGTTGGCATATTGCTTTTTTTGAATACTCCCTTAAAGGATTTTGCTTAAGTCACTTCTCCCTTAAAGTCTTTATAAACAAGTAGTACACGTCCCATTTTTTATCTACTCTCTGCTTTATGCAGAGTTCGAATAGAATCATAGTTCCCCACCTCGTCTTTCAAGTGAGCATAGTAAGTGTCATGGCCATGAAACTTATTTAGTTTTTGGGCCCTTTATTGTGTCAGTGATACCCCTGTGTTCATAAGAGCCTGAGTACTCTTATGAATGGCTTTCCAGCACCAGACATAGTATATCCCAATTTTCTATTGTATACTTTCCTCTGTGGATCAATATGGATTTTAATTAACATCCTAACAAAACTACAGTTATGCTCAAAGGTCACTCTCCCTGTGGATCTTGCCGGGAACTTGGTCTTCAGCAAGTTCCTATCACACCAGATGCTGTCGAGAACAACCATAACTGAAATCGCTTTTCATTTATCCTCAGGCAAAGGCACTTTTTTTCCCTTTCTTTCTTCTTCAGTAGATATGCACAGAAGTTTGCTAACTGGGGAGATGGAGCTGCAAACCTACTATAAATATCAAAGGTGACTTGATAGAGATTCTTGGAAGAGATTTCCACCATACTTGGAATGCAGTGACACTGTTTCATTCAACTGCTTTTCCACATTGCATTACATTAATAATCGCCTTGCAGGTTTCTTGGCAGATGAAGAGAAAGGGAAAGTTGGATGATGATTTTGAATGAATGAGGATGAAGATGAACTGTTAGCCTTAAAGCTTGTATGAGGTAGTCGGAACACGAAGAGCTGTGAAGTAGGTCAGTACTTTTGTCTTCTTTTTACATCACTTGTTCTGCTGAACTGCTTTTACAAATGTTTAGCTTGTATTCACACATAGCACTGGTATTTCTGTGTCTCCTCCTTGACTGTACACTATCTGAGATTATTTTCAGCTGTTTTATCCCTTCTGTCATGTAGCTTTTGAAATCTCTTGTGCTAATAAGCATCTGATAGATCTCACCAGGAGTCTTGGCTTTATCTTTAGTCTTCCTTCATTCTAACAATTCTGCCTACAGTACATACTGTTCACAGGGTAGATCTTGCATATTGCTGTTCAGCTGCCAGGCTCTTGAGTAATAAACCCTGCATTTCATTTCTGAATGAGTGTAAATTATAATTTTAGGAGTGTTGTTCCTCTGACGGAAGACAGAGTCCAATGCCACATCCTTGACAATGGATGAAGAGTGCACAGCAGTCTGGAAAATGAGTTTATCACTGATCAGTCGCTTTCAAAAATTACACCTTATCTGACACTTCCTTCTTGAAGGAGAAGAGCTTTTATAGTGCTGGTTCTTGGGTTTAGAAACTTGGACATTCGGTCCACAATGATATTTCTTTCCAAGGTTCTGTAACAGTTCTGCTAAAAAAGCAAGTTAGCGTTCAACATAATTTCAAGTTATACACAACCAATCTAATAATGAATTCTATTAGTTAATCCAGTTAGAGTTTCAGATGTTTTGTGCTGTTATTTATACTTAAGAAGTTGAATCCAGTATTAAGCAAAACCAAAAAGCCCATTTTTTTTCCTGCATGGTGTTTTGATGTTCAATTGTCTAAATATTGCATTATTGTTATTTGCCCAAGGTCTCTTTAGGCAAAAGGGTAAATTTGATGTCTCTTATCTTTTTCCTTTTGGAAACTGAAATAGGGTGCCCTATTCCTCCCATGTTACAGAACCCAGCAATTCCAGTATTTTCACTTGCATTCTTTAAGGCTTGCAACTAAAGTTTCCCACTATGAAGACACAGACAGCATTATATATAGTGGCAATGAGAAGGAACCTCCCATTAAATAAATGATAATATTAGTCTCCCATTTAAGTGATAATATTAATAATATTGTAAGTTATTATTATCTATTAATTTTGTTTGATATGTGTTTTCTGGTAGCACTTTAAAAATTGCCATCAGTTACCTGCATTGATTAAAGAAAGTAGTGATACTGCTGTGTCATAACATGGACTGGAATCTAAATAGGTGCCCTTTTCAGTATCTACATTATTATTGTCATTAAATCCATTAGTCTTGAGAATAAAAGTTTTAAATTGCTCTGTTACTTAGAACAACTTATACTTTTGCTTAATAAGTTTTTCTTTATCAGATATTACTGTCAGCAGTGCTATATCTGGTAAAACTACTGCATATACACCATCACAGGCTTAGATGTCATTTTATTAGGAGCTGCTGCCTCAGCAGAATGAGAATATTAATCTAAAAGAAGTGTATTTTTTTTTCCAAGCAATATAAACAAATCTATCCTACTTAGATCTGCAGTGTCAATATTTTATACTGCCTGTGTTGACTTACTCACTGTAGTTTTTGGCATATGGGATAACTCTGAAGATTCCAATTCTGGCCTTTCACTTTAGGCCAGTTCAGGGTATTTCCGTCCTTATCTGAGTTATTTTTTCAGCCCCTGAAGAGTTTTCACATTTAATAAATGTGCATTGTGAAATACCCATGTTGCACTGAACATTCCGTCCTTGGCGATATGGGGAGTAGGTACTCCTCTAAGTTTGTTTCATTCTGAACAAAAGCTTTAGCAATTAAATTTTGTCCAGTGTTCTAGAAAGTGTCTACAACTGCTGAAGCTTTTTGAGCTTTGACCTTAGCTTGCAGATCCTCCACTGCTGGAAGAGGGAAAAAAAAAAAATCTACCTGGGAAGGAAGGAAAGTTTGCTGAGCATTTTTAGCAAAAGACAGAGATAGCTTAAGACCCATTTTAGTCAATTCTGGGTTCCTTTCAATACCAAAAAGTTGTAAAGATTTATTCAGTAGGTATTTTTTAGCTTTATTACTTCTATGTTTAGATAATACCATTGTAGGGTCATTATACCAGTAATATTATCACTCACACCCCCATAGAAAATATGAAGGGTTTCTGATGCAAATACTAGCTAAGAGATATAACACTGATTGCGTTGTCAAAGATTTCTTTAGAAACAGTTGTAAATCGGCTGTAAATCACCAGTTCTTTACGTGTGTTCCTCATTCCAGAGCTCATTCCGTAGCATCATAATACCTGTTGTGTGTCCGGTAGAGCCAGTCAGTGACAACCTCACCATGAAATCAGCTTCTCCAGTTAACTTCTGGCCTAGATTTGTTGTTTCTGCTCTCTAGAACATAACATGTTTGCTTAGCTTTAGCCTTTGGAAGTACAGGTTCTTGCTCAGAATTTGCTGGCCATGCTCTCTTGCTTTTCACCCAACTCCTGTTTAAAATACTATCACCCAAATAAAAATCTTTGTATCTTTTATATCATCAAAGTTGTCTGGTTGAAGGTAGTGCCAAAAAAAAAAAATTTTATGGAGGTGTTTACTACTTCTCTGAATAATTTTTCTTTTCTAGTGGTCCTAGTATCATTTATTTCTTTGTCCCTACCATACGTGCTCTGTGGGTTTTTGCTGAACATCTGCAAAATCATGCAATTGTTGCCTTTTTCCCCTGCATGTTAACCTGTATGTATCCACATGATAGTTGTCAAAGCAGGTACAATTCCAAGATGTGTTTTTGTTAAATTTCAGCTTCTAATTTCTATACTGGTCAGTGCTGCTTGTAACATTTCTAGTAATATTTTGAATTCTTTCTAATGTTAAAAGTCTGATGGCTTCTGTAAGTGACCATCCTTTCCATCAGACTATTCTTGCCTTCAGTAATGTCCACTAAACTGCACTGGTTGTCTCTTTCAATCCAAGAAAATTCTAAATCCACTTCTCCCCAGTTTCAGTTTGAACAGTTATGTCACTTGTTTTGCTTTGTCACACAAGTGTAGAGAACAGCATTCTTCAAATTCTGGAATAATTCAATACCTTCAATTGAATTTATTGAAAACGAGTATGTGATATCAGTATCCTGTGCTCAGAGACAGTTGATATCTAAAGCACCTGACTACTTTTTTCTTTTGCTGGCACCTTTGTTCTGCAGATGTAGAATTTCACTCGTTTATTTGTTATTTTGGGAAGTGAAAGTTGGTTGGGCACCATATTTTCTCTATTTTTGGAGGGATGTTTTACTTATCTTCCACCCACTGTATGACAGTGTATGCAGTGAGACTTAATCACCTGACATGCACATGAGATCTCCACTTTATTCTGTATCTTTCTCCAAAATGAGACCTCCTCATCACTCCTGCAGATAACCTGTTTGGACAGATATAATAAAGACACAAGGGAGGACAGCACAAAGGTGAATGCCATGATATTACCATTTGTCTGTAGTCTTATCACCTCTTGTAAGCCAATTATCATTGTGTCAGTGACGATCCTGGCATGCGTGGGAAAGTTTTCATTAGTTTCTCCCTTTCCCAAATGGTAACCCACTGCAGTAGCAGTGAAAGTCATTTTGTTGGCTTAGCTTTACCCAAAGATATTTGCTTTAGTTAGATGATCCACCTGTCACTGATTCTGGAGACCTTAAGCCAGAATTATCTGGTAAAATGTGGGCATAAGGAATGCCCAGGTCTAGATTGAAGTTAGATTTCATAGTTATGTTAAAGGTACTTCAGGAATGTTTCTGGCAGGAGAATTACTCTATTTTTTTTTTTTTTTTTTTGCAAATACCGTAATTAATAGGAAAACAAATGTGGGTATTTTCCAAAGAAGATACTAATACTTTGGAAAGTAAATGTTGCAATGGAGGGACATATTAGTTATGGGGAGCAGCATCTTAATTTCTCAATGCAGTTGCTACAGCAATTGATTCTTGTAACCTCTGAAAATTAAGAAAGGGAAATTGTTGAAGAGAGTGTCTAGGCAGCTCTAGTATAGTTCTAAGATATTCTAGAATTTTAGCAAAATAATTTTAGAAAGAACACTTCTATTTCTCAGGTTAATAGAAAAGCAGAGAGAAAACCTAAAATATCACACAAATCTGTGATGACCTTGATAATTAGCATTTATAAATCCAAGTGCAAAGGCAGTCAGTTCTAAAATGAGTGCCACTAAGGCAGACTCTTCACAGGATTTATTTTAGTTCTCAAATTTTTTCTCTTTTACAAAAAATTGCTTCAAATGATGAGAGAAATTGGAAACATCTTTGTTATTCAGTAGCCAGGTATTTTATCCTTTCTAGAAGAAATAGAAATGATGACAATATTTATGTTAGCATAAGTAACATAAATATTGTGGTACCTTACTCTGGCTCCTTACAGCCTTACCCCTTCTGTAATTCTGTGATTTACCAGGACAATAACCAAACTGAAATTATTAATATAGTTGTCTTTGGGATAATGGGGATTAGAGTAAAGGGACAAACATTTCTGTTCATGAAATAAATTAAACTTAAGACTCTATCATATGTATTGTTTATGAAAATACATGTTCATATATTTATGTAGTTCATACAACCAAAACATCTTATAAATGGTAGTGAAGTAAGAAATCTCTGTAGCTGTTATTTCCACTCACCAAAATACTACCAGTGGAAGAGACTGAAGCCAATTTAAACATACCTACCTTCCCCTCTCAAATCTGATGTCTATCATACCCTTCTCTTGGTGTCGTTCTTTAAGTGGCTTTTTCTGGTGCCCTTTTCTAGGAATTCTGAAGCTGACCTTGCTCATTAACACAAATATTTAATAAAAAACTAATTAGCCCATGTTTAAAGAAAATAATACCATATGGACTGTAAAGATGTATTTAGTATTAAATTTTAAGGCTAGAGAGAGTTTAAGCATTCTTTGTCCATGCTAGAATCAAAACACGTTATTTGAAAGGTTTACAGAACTTGATTTTAAAATGCAGGGCTTGTTTCTTGCAAAAGTCCAGTTACTTCTTGTGGAAGGTGCAGTCCTCAACCATTAGTTTTTTCTCTCAAACGGAAGCTGAAGAAAGCTAGCACAGCCAAAGTAAAGAAAAAGTTAACCTAAAGTATTTTGCTTTATACTGAAGCAGACCAAAATCGCTCTCACCTCAGGTGGGAAAGGTTGTCTCCAACGGATGGGCAGTTATTAGGAGTTAAGTGGGATGAATTTTTGTAAAAGTTGGATCTGCAGCTCTGCTTATGTCCCTAGTTTTAGACAAGTGCTCTTTGTAAGGGTGTGTATTTTTTTCCAAAGTGAGAATGCAATAGGAGTTCATAATTTATAAAAGTTTGTTACCATAGTGTCAGTGATGCAAAGTTACCATAAATCACAGACTGGGAGTGATGCTATTAGCGGTTCACTTCACTGTTAGCACACGCAATTTATGTTAACAAGGTTTATGCGCCTTCACCAGGATTCTACTCAGCTTAGTTATTGCATCTTCTCAATCACATAAGAATATATTTCATTTCATCATGGGGACTTTCCACTATATTTTTTTGTTCATTATTGCTTAGCCAGACAGAGGAAATTAACAGCAGTGGCTGATTTGCACGTATATACGTGTCTGTGTATATGTATCACTATATACTTACATATATATCCACAGTTATATATTTACATACCTGTGTGCTCGTATCTACAAGTATGTGTACTTATCTGTATGTCAAAGCATCAAATGTACAAAAATCCATGCAGTAGGTTATGCATGAAAGCTGTTAATTGCAATGTATTACTGGTTTTAAAAAAGCTTTATTAGTGTTAAGCCCAAAATCTCCTATCAACAGTGAGTATCACTGGGAAGTCCTTCCCCCTTCTTCAGGAATTTAGTACTTAATGGGATTCTTTTGGCTTTGAAATTGAAGAATTTTATTAGTTGCTAAAGCTATTCAGTAAGAGGGTATTTCAAAAGGAAACGTAAATTGCAAAATGCAGTGGGACACTTACTGAACTGTTGGTATTGTTTTGTCAAAAAATGATTTAAAATGAACTAGAAAATTGCCGAACCATCAAAGTATGGGATGTGGGAAAGTTAATGTATTAAAGAAACACTATCATGAGAAGAAAAAGTGCTGTTTTAAAAATGATATTTTAAGAAATTCACTTAGATAGAGAGTAGGGCAAAATCATAATCTTTTATGAGCCCAATAAAGACTACCTAGCTACTGCCACTTGATACAATACTTTTCTTATTGAACTTAGGGAAAAAAAATGTCCTACAGAGGATTTTTTTGTACAATATAGGTTTAGTTAGCTTTTCAACTTAAAAATGGAAGAACGGTGAGACTGTGCTTTGGACTGACCAGTCCTGGATGAGCATGTGCATGCAGTAATGTTCATATGGGCAGGGCTAGTGGCTCTGCAGCCATGGTATTCTAATTTGATGTGCTGCTATTGCCCTGGCTTTACTGACCACCTGTGTGGTTTGGCAGATGACTTACAGTAGTGCCTCCTCTAGAGACAGAAATACGTTTTTCTCTCTTCAGGTAGACTTGGGGTGTTATTTTTGCTTTTGAGACATGCTGTGCAGGTAGCTGAACAGAAGTTAATCCTTCCTATCTTATGCGATGTGGCTTCTTGTGACTGGCCCACTGTATAAGAAGTTAATGTGGCATTTTGCAAGACCAAAAGAAAAAGCAAGATGTCATTTTACTTAAGTTCACTTGTTAATGTTTGTTTAAATAGTTACCTCAGGTATATTGAGTACTGACAACAGATAAGAACTATTAGTATTTTGTTTTGTATTTGTGTAGCTTTTGGTTCCTCTGAAAACAATCTGCCGACAGTAAGACAAGGTAAAATATTTGTATTTCCTAGTTTTCTTACTGCTTGACTCCTTTCTGCTTCAGTCTGTACTTACATGTCCTTATTCGTGGTGTATAAGTCACTGCAAGGGTGTGGGCTGTTTAATTCCTAGTAAACTACTGAGCTGTAAAAAACTTATTACAGTGTGTTGGAAATACAGGTTTTCACGCAGTGTTCAAATGGAAGAGAATACTTTTTATAAGGAAACCTGCCCTTAAATGGAAAAACAAGTTGACAGAAGACTTCCACTTAAAACTGTAATCTAAAATGATTTCAAGCCCCACCTAGGATTGTTGCATTTGAAGCATAATGATGAAGCTCTTTGAAGTCAGCTGGCTTTGCCTATTTGACAGAATTTTAGGGACAATCAAAGTCTTGTCCATGTTGGTACCAAAATTCTCATTTACTTCAGTGAACTCTGAGTTAAACTTCTCATAAACAACTGCTCTCAGTGGTCTGTGGCTGCTCAGAACTACTTCCTTTCCCGTGTACTGCCACAGTGTCTCTGGCTTTCCACTTCTCACAAAGGACTTTCCATTTCAGATCCCATGCAGCACAGAGAGGCATTTGCTGGAAACACCTGGATTTTGTCTGAGCTGGCCTCAAAGAGATCAGCAGAGCTAGGAGTGGACAGACCACATGTTTGACAGTATCGTCTGCACATCTACAGCATTGAAAAAGCATCTGTCTGAAACTATTTTAAGGGGAAATTATTACACATCAAAATATACTGCTTACATTTTTAACTGAATTTTGCCTATCCTGTCATCTTCAGCTAGCATTAAATAACATTAAAATCTCGCAGTCTGTGCTTGTTTATAACATAGTGGCTGTAGTTAGAAATTAGTTAGAGTACCATTCCTGAAGCACAGCCTGCCTCCCCATCAAGAAAGTCTTTGTTTTGTTACAAAGAGCCTTGTCGTGGCTGTAATACTTTTAAAAACATACTCCCTATGAGCCATGTAAAGATCAACAAAGGGTTCAGATATGTTTTCTTCCTTAGGAGTCCAAGTCTATCTTTTTACCCACCTTTGTACCCTGCTCTCTTCTCCCCACCACTTGGGGAAGAATGTCTGAAGCCAGTTGTCTTCTTACTATTTCCTCCCACCTGCTCTACTCCTCTGTACCCAAGTGCTTCCCAGAAGCACTTGAAGGCTTCTCTAGGAATGGTGAGTCCAACTGTTTTGGCAGCCTGCTGCTTTAGCTGCTGAGACCCAACTCTCTCCTTTGGCACAGACAAAGCAGATGTCACTCATCGAAATACATTCACTGTAGTAAGCATGGGAAAATGAGCCAATGGGAATGTGATATTAATACCTTGAGAAACTGCAATTGTGATTAATGCTGCAAGTGCTATTTACTTTAATATTTTACCAATACAACACTGCTAGTTTCTTTTAGCTCAATGTGAAATTTAGAGTCTAATTGTTCTAATTGGCAGAAAAGGGAAAGCTGCCAAAAACACACACTGATTTACCTTCCTCTTGATTCTGTTGACATCGCTGAAGTTGCACAGGATACTAATTGTTAAAGAAAGATACTTTTGGGCTTCCTTTTGATTTCTTTCTGCAGATACCTATCTCTGATGTAAAAGCTCAAAATTTAAGATCCTCAAAGTTAATGCTGTGAAGCTGATGAAAGAAATCCATAACTCATGTTTTGTAGCTCTGCAGTGTCATGCATCTTTGGGGATGGTGGCTTAATTGATCTTTACAAATTAAAATCACAAATGAGCCCACTAGAAAACAGCAGTAATGGTTAAAGGAAAAGGCACCTCTGAATTTGATATGGACCATATAAGTATTAGAGCCCGTAGAAGCTACGTATGAAGTATCTGGAGAAAGTAGCTCAGCACGGAACATGTTCAGACTCAGACAGTTATTGAAGACTATTACTGACATGAGAGTGGACTGGTCTAATCTAAAATCCATTAGGCTGCCAGATTTATCATTAGATCAGGCAATCCACCTCTCTGGTCCATAGACTCCATGGATGGCAGAGTGATGTGGGGGAACCTCTTGCTGCCATGAGGGTATTTATCATTGTAATAGAGAAAATACCGAAGGCAGTGACAACAGTCTTAATGTTCCTGTCCCCTAAATATTTTTGAAGAAAAAGAGATTGCAAGTACTTTTGGAAGCAGCAGGAATAAGGGGAACAGCCTTTTTCCCCTTCTTTGTCCCTCCCAAGAATATACCAACTTCTTTGTAAAGAATTTTATTGTGCCTTTCACAGAAACCTTTGCTATCTTTAGTTTGCAAAATTCCTCTCTGTTTCAAACAGTTTTGTCTAAGAAGTGGTGGGTTATACATGGCCTGTTTTATCTCTTTGCTGTGTATGAGGCTCTAAAGGTATTTGCATTTGTCATACTGTATTTCTAGATCTTTTCCTGAGTAGGGATTTATAAAAAGAGCGAACTTTTAGAAAGAAATACTACAGCCATGTATGCACTTTGTATTAGAACAAGTTTTCACAATATTTCATGAACAATCCCTGACTCAAAATGTATTCTAGTGCAGACTGTTTAATTATGTGTGTAAGCAGAAGGATTGCAAGATCCAGGAAAACATTTAAAAACCTTTCAAAAAGTATATTAAAGTTCGAGCTAGGTGGCTTCCTAATGTCACTGTTTTGTACAGCTGACTAATGCAGTAGTGCTGGGTAGCGATACTGGTGACATTGGCTGGGATGATAGGCTTTATCTGAAGGTAAAGGGACAGGATTCATGGTAAGAGGGTGTACTTTTTTATCAATTAACTCCTGGCTGCATTTTTGAAATGCTTATGAAGCAAAAGAAAGAATTTTTGCTATAGGTTTGGTTGATGCAAAGTTCAAAATCTCTTAAAATTGAGGAGTCTGAAGTTAGCCAAGTGCCCGTTAACATCATTTCTTTTGTTTTATTAGAAATAATAGAATATCATACAGTTGAAGCAGTGAAAATTTTCGTAATCGTTTATGCCATATATGTTGCTTAATATATTGCCTGGTTTTGAGATGACCTCTGATCAATAAGGTTGAATTGTAGTGAGTCCTTATTTGCATACACATACATGGTTTTTACGTCTTTAAATATCAATGTTTCAACGTAATTTTCACGTTATAGGTTCATTACAGGTGGCCCATCTTTTATGGCTTATGCATTTGCTAAGGAATGATACCTACTGTGTACGATTATAGCCCAATGGGTGTGCGAGGTAATATGGCTTAGTCCTTTCTCATTTCAATTTGTGTTGTCTTGCTTGAGCTCTGGGTGAAGAGGGAACATGTGGACAATGACACCGGCTTAGCTCATAAAGCCAAGGGAATTTGATTGTGTGGCTGAATCTTACCAAGACAAATCAGTGCAACAGTTTTCAAGAAAAGATCTGTCAAAGGACAGACATTCTTGAAGTAACTTTCCAGTATTCTCCAAGCTTTTTTCTACCCCCTCCCTCCCCCTTTTTTTTTTTTTTTTAATTTGGTGTATTGTTTTTGCATTATATTTTAAGGCATGCATGGCAATGCTTTGGTAGATCACAGAACTGTCATTTGGGGAAAATGAAGGAAGAGGGTAAAGGATGTCTCTCCTCTCCTCTGTCTCCTTTTTATGTGCCAGTCTAAAACCTTATTTGCCTCCCTTAGGTGTTCTTGTCAACCTACACAGAACCCACTGCTGGTGGTATCACACACTGCACAGCAGAAAGAGCCTGTTTTATTTCTGCTTAGCACTATGGATTCACACCCTACAAAGAGTTCTAGTTGAAATCTGGCCTTGGAGAGCTGGCCTTCTCAGTTGGGGTGGCAGTGAAGACTAACAGTTTCTTTGGTTGGAAGGCATCAAATTGAATAAACAGAGAACGGGGGCCTGGAGAGTGGGAAAGCTCTTGATGGTGATTAGTTGTCATCCTGCTTGTCAGAACAAATGAAGAAGAGGAGCACAATGTTTGCACTGTTTGAACAAGCCTCAGAGAGCAAATTAGATGGTAAATGTGATCATAATTTGCCTGCCTTTCTTGAAACTCCCATGGTGCTATTAGTGTTTTTCTTTTTTCAGTAAAAGAGCTTTAACAAATACGTACTTCTGTGGAAACTGAAGTGCACTGAGGTTGTTTACAGGGGCGGAATGCAAAGATTTCTGTGCTTTAGTGATAGTGTTTACTATATCTACATGCTGCAGGCTGATACAAGGTGTGTAATGCCAATGGAAAACAGATTTTATTTCAATATTGCACATGATGTGGAAAAAAATATGTAGATGGCTATCTGTACACATATGTATTGGATAGGTATGCATATATAAAATAAGCTTGTGCCTGAGCTTTATGTTGCACTTGGTTGAGTACTGTTGATAAGCCAATTATGGTATTTTTTTGAAAGATATCTGGAATGTAAATTCTTCTGTCCTATTATCCTGTGATAATGTGCAGTGGCAGCCTGTGCCCCTTCTGAACTGTTGGCACACCTAAGGTGACCACAACTGTTACTAAATAAGAAAATCAGCACTTCTGTGTTCTGTGTATATAGAAATGTGGAATAACCTGTAGCATTTAGATAATGAGTTTGGGGTGGAGATGGAGAAATGCTACTTACAGTTTATTTTACACATGAAAGTATTTCACACATAGCAGAAATCGTTAGTGTAAACAAGTATCAATTAAGAGAACAAGTATGAGCATTGTTCAAGAATGAGGTAAAAGCTGTGATGTGAAAGACTCTTAGGCAAAGACAGATGACTGACAGTGAAAAGATTTAAAGTATTTTGATTGCCTTGCAATGAAATCTGAACCTGTGGAAACTAATAAAAATTGACTGAGCTTAATTAGAGACCTATAGGTAGCAAAACCCCTTGTTTAGAGACCAAGCATTTGAACTGTCATATCTCTGTAGTTACCCAGCCAGACAGAAAAACATCAGTCTGCATCCAAAGTCAGAATTTTCCTCAATATATTGCAAAAATAACTAAACTAAACTTAAAAAAACAAAATTAACTATAATTGTGGACTCACTGTATCGTTATGACGTAAAACATAATGGCAGGGGAATGTAAAGAGGAGCATATTTAGTTTTATCTCTTTGTAAAATCATTTTAATACACCAGACAGCCCAGACTGGTCTTGCTGCTCTCTATCAAATTACATTTGCCTATGCATCTCTCTTCTTCATCTTCTATCCAACTTGGTGGGGAGTCACTGGTAAGGTACCCTGCCAAAGAGCCAAGGCCAGAGTATCAGCATTGCCCAACATCAAAAAGAGAAACTGTGTCCTAAAGTAAGGAGGTGAAGTTGGTGCTCACTGGCTCTGGCTTGCCGTGGTGCACAGAGTTTAGGAATTACAGTGGTTCTTGGAGTTTCCTGTAAAAATGTGCCTTGTTCCACATCATCTCCAGCAAAGCTCTGTGATGGACATAGATATTCTCTATTGATCTGCTGGGCCTACTGCAGGCAGAAACATGTACTTTTTTTGTTCCTGTGTATTTTGGATGAGCTCAGAGTGGAGCAGTAAGATAAATGAAGTGTTTTGCTTCAGTCAGTCACTGAACAGTGCCAGCTATTGTATTGTGCAAGTACAAGTTGGTAAGAATATACTTCAGTGGCTAATGCAGTTTTTACCAATATTTTAATATACTGAAGTTCCAATGAATCAAATTATGTATGTAGTACAGCTGGCAACATACTAGTGTATTCCATATTAGTAATGCAGAGTGACAAGCAATTACATTTCATTTTTCTTTATTGGCTATTTGAGGCTTTAAAATGTTCATTCAGCAAGTTAATGTCTCCCTTTTGTTATTTTTAAAGGTATGCGTATTTAGCAGGCTCATACACTAATGATTTTTAAGATGTAATAGAAAGCACATAGGATATGAACAGTGATGTGAAATAGATTAATTAAAATCAATGTTATTTCAATGAATACTAATTGAATTATTAATGCTTGGATCAGGGTTTTCCCCCATTTTGTGATTATTCAGCTTGTTGGCTGATGTATGCATTTCTGTTGATGAAAGCCATTTCTCCATCTTCCTTAGTTGTTTTGTGGGTTTTTTTTCTTCTCTCCTGCCCTTCATTAAAGGAATACGTAATCAATACCAAGTAGGAGATAGGGAGTTACTCATAGCCAATGTAATTGTTACAGTGCTGTCTCTGTTGTCTTCTCCAGTTCTGAGCACAATAACACACAGTGTGTTGCAGAAGTAGCCTAAAAGCTCTCTGAATGTGCTGTGATCAAAAGTGGGGTCAGCTGGCGTTGGGAGGGCTGCGATGTGAGGCTGTAGCTGTAGTTGGGGTGGCTGTCAGAAGCTGCCAAGCCCAGGTGCCCGGTACTGCCTCTGCAAGCCCACTGCCGCTGGGCTTCCCATCCCACTGGCCTCATGCACTTGGGGGGAAGGAGTAGAATAGCTGCAGAGAACCTGCTGCCTTGCTCTGGGCTGAGGAAAGCTGCTGTCTTCTCCTCTTTGCTCTGACTGCTATTAATAGCCCTTCCCCCAGGCTACTGGATCATATGATTTCAGTTGAAATAGATTAAAAGTTCCTCTGTTTTGGTGCCAACAATAATGTGATAATTTTTTTTGCCAGTTCTCTAGGGTTTTTGTTTTTGTAACTTGAAGGCATAAACTGTGGGTCCAAGGGAAAGATTGTTATTCCATTGATTTTAGAGAGTGGATTCCCCCATCCCCTCATTTTAACAATTATATTATTAGAAAATATTCTATTAAAAATATGTCATTCTTCTCTCATTATTTCCTGCAAATAGAACTGATTTTTGCATGTATATGTTTGCACAGAGACAGCATCTCTTGGGTTTTTTGGTATGTTTTCGGGAAGTTCAGTGTTTTAACAGCCAAAGAGAGCTGTTTCTGCAACAATAGTGCAGATAAAATAAAGCATCTTTCTTTTTCCCCCCATAATTAACTTACGCCCAGAAAGTGCAAAACTGTTCGAAAGGATTCCTGGAGTCGAGGATCGTCATCAGGGCCTTGGCAAATAAGCAGTAATATTTTGGACTGCTATGGAAGAGCTATAATTCATAATATTGAGACGTTTGGTGAAAGAACCTATGACATGAGCTTCCAGTACAGAGCAGTTGCAATACCTGCAGAACATTAACAAGGACAGCAAGTTGGTATGTTATGAGTCTCCAGAGAAGCTAATGCTTTTGAATAACATTTGTTTATGTATTATTTGCTGGATTATAGTATGTTATCCTGGATTCTCAGATACATCTGAACTTTAATATTATCCTTTTCTAGCTAGCTAGGATTTGGTCTTCAGTTGAAGGCATTGTAAGTCTCAGTAGTAATGTGTAATGTTCCTGTCTTCAGCAATATCTGTTGTTCTGTCAGCTATGTGTAGTAGGGCTTTTATCTTTCACTGTGAATCAGCGGTATATATTATTTCAATTATTAATTATGTCTGCTGCTTATAGACACTGCATTAACCAGTAATGAGATTTACATTTCTGTAATGCTCTCTGTTGCACTCTGAAATGTTACAAATTTGCTATAAGCCACAACTTAAATTCGAAAACGTTTTGAGCATTTATCAAGAGTTTCACATCTTTCTTTGTGGGCCCCAAAACTGGACTCAGTACTCCAGATGGGATCTCTCAAGAGTGGAGTAGAGGGGCAGAATCACCTCCCTCAACCTGCTGGCCACATTGCTCTGGATGCAGCCCAGGAAGCAGTTTGCTTTCTGGGCTCCCAGAGTACATGCCAGATCATGTCGAGGTTGGGCTCAACAATCTTGGAGGTCTCTTCCAACCTAAATGGTTCTATGATTCTGTGATTATCATCAACCAACGCCCCCAAGTCTTTCTCCTCAGGGCTGTTCTCAATCCATTCTCTGCCCAGTCTGTGTTTGTGCCTGCGATCGTCACAATCCACATGCAGGACCTTGCAGTTGCAAGTTGCTGAACTTCATGAGGTTGACACAGTCCCACCTCTCAAACCTGTCAAAGTCCCTCTGTATGGTATCCCTTCCCTCCTGCACGTCAACCACACCCCACAACTTGGTGCCATCAACAAACCTGCTGAGGGTGCCCTCGATCCCATTGTACATGTTGCTGAAAAAAACGTGAAACCTTGATGGCCCCAGTACCAGTGCTTGAGGAACACCATCTGTCGCTGGTCTCCACTTGGACATCGAGCTGTTGACTGCAACTCTTTGAGGGCAGCTATCCAGCTAACTCCATATCCATTAAGTGTTCCATTGTCAAATTCATGACTCTTCAATTTAGAGACAAGGATGTTATGCAGGACAGTGTCATATGCTTTGCACAAGTCCAGGTAGATGAAGTCAGTTGCTCTTCCCTTCTCCATCAGTGCTCTAACCCTGTTGTAGAGGACCACCAAATTTGTCAGACGTGATTTGCCTTTAGTGAAGCCATTCTGGCTGTGATCAGTCACCCCTTTATTTTCCATGTGCCTTAGCCTTGTGTCTATGAGGATCTGCTCCAAGATCTTGCCAGGAACAAGGGTGAGACTGACTGGCCTGTAGCATCCTGAGTCTTCCTCATAATAATGGGAATTATTTTCCCCTTTTCCAGACAGCAGGGACTTTGCCAAAATGCTGTGGCTTGTAAAACATGATGAATAGTGGCTTAACCACTTAATCTGCCACTTTCCTCAGGACCTGTTGATGTGTCTCATTGGGTCCCATGGACTTAGGCACCTTCAGGTTCTTTAGATGTTCTTGAATCTACAGCAGGTATTCTCCTGCCGCAGGTGGTTATTCATTCTCCCAGTCCCTGCCTTTGCCTTCTGCAACTTGGGTAGCGGGGCTGGAGCATTTGCTGGGGAAGACTGAGGCAAAAAAGCTGTTGAGTACCTCAGCCTCCTCCATGTCCTAGGTAATCAGGTTTCCCATTTCCTTCCAGAGAGGGCCCACATTTTCCTTCATCTTTATTTTATCACTGGCATACCTATGGAAGGTTTGTTTCTTGCCTTTGTTATCCCTGGTCAGTCTTAATTCTGTCAGAACTTTAGCTTTCCTAACCTGATCCTTGGTGGATTGAACAATTGCTCTGTATTCCTCCCAGGCTCCCTGTCCTTGCTTCCATCCTCTGTAGGCTTCCTTTTTGACTTTGTCCAGGAGCACCCTTCATCCACACAGGTCTCCTGACATATTTTTCCTGACATCTTCTTTGTTGGGACGCATTTTTCCTGAGTTTGGAAGAGGTGATCTTTGAATTTTAATTAGCTTCTTTCAGCCCCTTTTCCCGCCAGGGCTTTATCCCATGGTACTCTCCATGAAGATCCCTGAAGAGGCTCTCCTCAAGTCCAAGGTAGCAAGCGTGCTGTGTGCTCTCCTTGCTGCCCTAAGGATCTTGAACTCCACCATCTCGTAGACAGTGCAGCCAAAGCTGCCCTTGAGCTTCACATTCCCCACCAGCCCAGCTTGTTGGTGAAAACCAGGTCCAGTGTAGCACCTCTCCTCATTGGCTTCTTTATCTCTTGGGGAAGGAAATTATCCTCAGTGCATTCCAGGAACCTCCTGGACTGCTTATGCCCTTTTGTGTTGTGTCTCTAACAGGTATGAGGTTGAAGTTCCCCATGAGGATCAGGGCTTAGGAACCTGAGGCTTCTGTCTGTCTGCAGAGGGCCTCATCTGCTTGGTGTTCCTCGTCAGGCAGCCTGTAGCAGACCTCCACTATAATGTCATCTGTTCTTGTTCTCTCTTTAATCCTGATCCATAGGCTGTCGGTCGGCTTCTCATCCATCCCCAGGCAGACCTCCATGCGCTCCAGCTGGTCACTGATGTAGAGAATGACACGTCTGTCTCTTCTTCATTTTCTGTCCTTCCTAAAGAGCCTGTATCCTTCCATTCCCACACTCCAGTCCTAGGAGCTATTCCACCATGCCTCTGTGATAACAATAAGATCCTAGCCCTGCAGCCGTGTGTACATCTCTCCCTCCTCTTGTTTATTCCCCATTCTACATGAATTTGCATAGGGGAATTTAAACTGGATCCCCAGTGAAGCTGACTTACTTCCTGGAGTGGCTGGAATTCCTTTGTGCTCTTCTTCTGCTCTCCTGCTGACCTGAGATCCCCCTCCAGGCTCTCATAATCTTTTGCTGGCATTGGCATCAAAATGGTAGGAGTGAGATGGATATAAGTCCTTCTCTTATTCCTGTATTTCTCTTTTTCACTTTTTAAAATTTTTCCTTAGTTTCTGCCTCTGCTGATTTCCTTATCTCTGTCACTTGGTCTGAATGAGATTTCTGGTATGTCGTGCAACAAGATTTTAGTGATATGTAGCCATCCACCTAAGTAGTTACTTCACATCAAAGATGATATTCTTACGTCGTTTGAGTAGCACTGAGAATGGCTTGGTGCACTTATAAAGTATCTTACAACTTGCTGCTGTAGTGGAATGGGACTAATCAGATGTCCAGAGGAAAGAATGAGGCAACTCACATGTGGGACTTGGCTTAATACAGTGTCCAAGTCTTAAATCTTTCCTTTATAAACTTTAGTTCCCCTAACCCATTTCAAATAATTTCTCTGTAGCTACTAGCTAAATACTTTCATTCTAGACTTTGATCCAACCCCAAGGATCCCAAAGAACTTGTTTAAATGGGCTATCCCATCATATTTGAATATGACTGGTTTACAGATTCTTAGGCAAAGCATGAGTTACTACAAAAGTTTTACTCTGCTGCTCCTCAGTTAGATAAGAGAAGTTGTTTAGGCATATCAAGGGTTCAAAATTCCTGTTTAAGTCTCTGTTCTACAACATTTCTCAGACTATGTGTTGATAAAAGCAAAGGTTGTTTAAATTTGGCTTCTTGACCATCTGCTATAAAACTAACTTTCAGCTCAACCTCAAACCCTTTTTACTCTTCCCTTAAATTCTCTTGCTGAAAGATACATTTTGATGGCTAGGTATAACTTGTTGTATCCATCTAACTGGATTTTTCTTCCAAGCTTCATCTTAAGAAGGATGGAATCGAGGGAGAGAGACTAAAGGATTCATCTTGCAGTAAGGGAACTTATTTTTTAACTCCTTTGGAGTTACTTCTCTCAACTTAGAAGATTTTGTTCCCATTGTAATATGTATGAGATTCTCATGATTTGAATTTGATGTTTTTAATAGAATTCCCCTGTAGGGAGGAAGGAGAACATGTCCTAGATCTTCCTCACTTGAAGTTAACAATAGTCAGGAACCATTTTATGTGAAATGTCTGGTTTTTATTTCAAGACATAACTTTGTAATATTATTTTTGCTTATTATGCCAAAGATCTTTTTTTCATATGGTGCTTTGCAGTTGGGATGATAACGGTTTCAGGCAGTAGTTGCTGGCCTGTTCATTGTCCTGGGCTTAGCCTCCACAAGAAGGCAAGCCTTTCAAACTGGTTGGTTCATTGGTAGAGTGATTTCTAATTCAGGTCTACAGATTGTCCAGTAAAGACTCTTGGGCTTGGGACTTAGTCCATCGGGTACATACTTTTAACATACAAACATAGAATGATTGAACAGTATAAAGCAAAATAATTCTCAGTGCCTTCTCTTATGATGCTCTGCAGGAAAAAAGCTTTAAGATCTATCAGCATGCTCTTTGGGTTGCTTCTTTTACCATCATTATTGGTCTTCAGTAACTAAAGTAATTTCTGTTTAAAGTATTTTATTAAATTTTCTCTCTCTGATGATGATTCCTTTCCCTCTCCTCTGTGTTGAAAATACTTGTTTTACTTCTTGCTGTCTGTGTTGGGTTGACAAGACATGGGATAGCTATGCAAGAGAAGATCGATCTGATTACCTGTATTTTTATTTCCAAGCTTAAGGATTGGCTCCATCAGATTTCACCTTTTGTTTACCTACAAGATTCTTTATGCCTTGTAGGCCTGTAAAGTTAAGAAAATAATAGTTTTATTACTAATGCAAGGGTAAATAAATGGAAAACCACTTCACATTTTGGAATAATTCCTGATGGGCTGGGGAGGGGGAATGGAGAGAGTAGACTTACACATTCTTCCTAGACTTTTTTTGAGAAATAATTTTTCTAAAGTAACTTTTAGTTGTTTCTGTCCCCTCAGCTATGGCAGAATGCCAGAGCTTTAAATTGCCTGTGGTAATGAAAGGTGACATTAGGTGAAACTGGAATTTAGTCTAATGGGATATTTCATGGGAGTCTGGTTTCTATATACAGGCACCAGAGAAAGTAGGAGTCTGTTGTGAAAGGTTTAGAGAATGGCATGTGTGCCCATTTGAAAATGAGAAGTAAAGACTAAATTTGTCTTTCAGAGAAGGATACTAAAGGGAGGGGTACCTGCTATTATTTTGCAGAGGAGAATGTGTTGTAAAGTATGATCTTACCATGCTCCAAAAGATCTGTTTGGACTTTTATGGTTTGTTTTTGGCTTTACTTTTTTTCCTGCTGGTGTGATGTGGTTACTGTGTAGAGAGTTGATGAAAGAAGTTAAAGATTGTTTACTCATATTACTGAAATGAATGAATGTGAGTAACAGTGTACTTTTAGGGCTTGGTTACTGATTATAACTGAATGGCCTCTGTCCGAATATGGAAGCAATATTCTGGGTCAGGCTGCAAAATGATTGACTCCGTGTTTGATTCCAGAGCCAAGGTGCCCAACAGAGCAGGGGAAAAGCATGTAATGCACAGAGGAAAACTGAGAAGTGAATTAGTAAAAGAAAAGATGCTTCCTTTGGTGGCCTGGTTTCTTTTCAGAAATATTCTACACATATGCAGCTGCCAAGTGGAGACCAACTGATTTAGATAGGATAGGTTTTTGTTTGACTCGATAGGAAATACTCTTTTCAAAAGACAGAAATTGTGCAAGCATTTCCTACATCAGGAATCTACACAGATGAAATTATGCCTCCAGATGATTCAGCATCAGCAGCTTTTTTGAACTCTTAAGTCACTGGGATCATTTTGTCTTTGCTTGGAATATGATATGTTAAATTTAACGTATTTTGATATGTTAAGTTTTTGTTCCAGTTTCTCTGTTTCATTCAATAATCATTTACTGTCTATTCCCTTTGTCTTGTATTTTGTCTGTAAAATACTTAATAGCAGATTTTCCTTGGCAATAACTGGCATTTGTCTTAGTTTTTGCCCATAGGTGTCAGTCCAAATGCTCGTAGGAGTTTACTGATACCATAAACATTTTTGTTCAGTCACCAGAATCCTTACTAGAGGTTGACAGATACTGCTGTCTCTGCCATCATGCTTTCTCCAGCATCTCAGTTTTAGATAGCTTTAATAAGTTTTCTCTTCGGGACCAGAAGCAAGAGATAAATGTGTTTATCCTCTTTGAAAGAGTGGTCAGGGAATTTTCTCTGAAATACAGTGAAATCTCATTTCCTTCCCAGACTTAGTGGTTTACAACATTCAGATATCCAGCAGAAGGCAAAAATGTTAAGGTGTACTAATGTAGCGCACCTGCTTTAATGTGCTTGATAGCATCTGTAAAGTCAGTTATGATCATATTTATCCTATAGATTTTCTCCTCTGATTGTCAAAATCCTCTGCTACTTCCCTGGCAGAGAGACTTCTTCTGATGGACCTTATTACCAGAATATATTTTATTCCTTCATTAGAATTAGTTTCCATGATAGCTCTAGTAATGTATCATTGCAAACTATTCCTCTCTAGTGCTTCAAACCGTGCTTAATTGTGACCAGCAGGCTGAGGGGGGTGGTTCTGCCACTCTACTCTGGGACTCATGACACCCCACCTACAGACGTGTTTTCAGGTCTGGGCCCCCCGATAAGGTTGGAGCAAGTCCAGAAGAGGGCTGTGAAGATTATCAGGTGGCTGGAGCACCTCTCCTGAAGACAGGCTGAGAGAGTTGGAGTTGTTCATCCTGAAGAAGAGAGGGTTCCAGGGAGACCTTAGAGGACCTTCCAGTACCTAAAGGGGCCTACAAAAAAGCTGTAGAGGGACCTTTTACAATGGCATGTAGTGATAGGACAAGAGGAAATGGCTTTAAGGAGAGCAGGTTTTGCTTAGATATTAGGCAAAAATTCTTTACTGTGAAGGTGGTAAGAACAGGTTGACCAGAAGGTTGTGGATGCCCCATCCATGGAAATGTTCAAGTCTAAGTTCGTTGGGGCTTTGAGCAACCTGGTCTAGTGGAAGGGCATGGCATGCCTGTGCCAGGGTGGTTGGAACTAGATGATCTTCAAGTCCACCTCCAACCCAAGTCTTTCTATGATTCTGTGTTGCCAATGACACTGTGGATCTGGTGAAAGCATTACAAAATTTTCAGCAAAGGTAGCGTCTAGTGGGTCTGGAGATGTATCCAGCTTCTTTCTTCAGTCCAGCGAAAATAGGAGCACTGCTGTTGCCAGCAAGCTTTTTTGTACAGACCTCTATCCTTCTGGAGCAGGGGCCAGAAGAGTGACACCAGGTTCATTCACCAGTTCATCACACTGCCCTTGAGGAACTATTACAGCTCAACAGATTAATCAGATAGATTAATACTCCTACTCTTTGGTGATTTCCAGAGATCTGTTTTGATGGTTCTTCTTCTGGCGCTTTTCCCACTGAAACCCTTTTCCATGTTAAAGGGCAATACTGAATGGTTACTTTCAGGTTAACAGTTCAGCCAGTTTGTGTCTGGTGCTCTTAAGTTCCACTGAGATAAACCAATTGTCCAGATAGTGTAGTAAAGTTACCTTGCTACTGGATATGAAACCTTTTAAATAAGTGAGATCATAAGTAGTTATAGTCTTAAACATTTATGGTTCTGAGTTGCAGGGTTTGGTTTTTCAGTCATGAAGATGCCGTGTTTGTCTTTTACTGAAGATCACTTGTATTTCTTCAGCAGTACTTTTAGACCGACAGCATTCTTCTGCACAGGGATCATAATCTGCCATGTGCTAATAGCACATGTCACTCTACTCCAGAAGTGGCATCGTTGTGGTGACCACCTTTAAGAGTATCTATCATATGATAGCAGCTCAGAGGCATGAGGGTGACATACAACACTGTACAACAATGAAGATGGTACTGTGGGAATTATATACAATCTTTAGTCAGGCTGTCCAAGCTCTTTTAGCAGAGGCAATAATATAGGTAACACATTTGTAGCAAAGTAAAAAATAAACCTGCCCTGCTTCTGCAATTATCAAATAATCAAAATCTGTGATTGTCAGATAATCAAAATAATCACTGCATCCTCAACCATAAAACTTTACATTAAGGTGTTGATTTTTTGGAGTTTTTTTACCCAAGTGGATAAGATTAAATCCTGTGTTAAAAATATTTTCCAGTGTTGATCTAAAGTTCTAAAAACTAATTGTCTCTCTCTAATTTTTGAAAATCACCTTTTAAAAGTATGATTATGAAAAATGTTATCGTTTAATTAATTCCAGGGAAAATGCAATTGTGGAATACTTTACCAATATGAATCTTCTCTAAGGAAAAGCATTTTAAAAGAACCAGGTTGGCAAGCTGCTGTCTTGATTGCTAAATGCAAATTCAAGAAATTCCAATTTGACTTTAGGGTAGGCACGTTCTTATAGAAAACACACAAGGTTTTGCAGTGATTTATATACTTATTTTGCCAACTCAGTGCTGTGATGTTCAATATCTTGAAGAATGAGCTCTCTAGGATTAGGCACTTGGTAGCCTCAAGCACCTCTTTGTTCTCTCAGATTTTGTGCTTAATTGATTTACAGTTTATTTTTGAGTTTGGTTTTTTTTTTTAATTTTCTGCCATTAATAGATTTATATCTTATTTTTTTCTTTTTTATTCAAGCATACTATACTTGGATCTCTTAGCATATTTATTCTTTATTAGATACTAGGCTGACAAAAGCCAACCCCAAAGGGACTCTGCCATTTCCAGTTGTGTCTAAAATAATCTCTATGCAGTTGTGAGCAGGAACTGTCCCCAAAAGCACTGAGTTGATCCTTGTGACTGAGAAACTGTGCTACAGTGGTTTGATGGTGTGTCATAACTGAGTAGCAAAAGGACAGAAGGTCTTGAAGAAGATGAAGTATATGATCCTACAATTCAGTCAGCAGAAATAAGGATATTCTAGAGAAAATTTAGATAAAGTGGGGAGATTCAGTTATTTCTAATCTCCAGTAGATTGACAGCAGTATTTCTAGGTTATGTATCAATTAAGGCAAGGCAGAGTCTGTTTTTGCCTTCAGTGTTGTGAGGGAGCAATATACCCTAAGGTACCTAATGCCTTCTCTAAAAGAACCAAAACCTGTGTTCCAGAAAGAGCTTGGATCGTTTGGCAAACGTGATGACATTTTATGTGGCTTTGTTCACCATTTTTCTTCTGGAATTATCCAAAACAATGGATATTTCCATGTTTTATCTCATTTCTCAGGTGATAGCCACTGTACTGTCTTATATATTGCCTTGAGGTCATTTCCTCGTTCAGTGTGATCCAGCCTACTTTCCTGTTCTCACAACTTGTAAAAATGGCTACAGCCCAACAGAAGCTGAATAGTCTCTTAAATCTCCTGGCAACACAGCTGGGAGAAGAGATCCAGTCTTTGTAATTCTTGCGTCTGGTATCAGACTACAAGGGAAATAAGAGCACAAAATATGTGTCCAATGGGGAATCCAGCACACAGCTAGTCTTGAGGTACTGTATTTCTGGAGTGATCAAGTATTCTTGAGGGATTCACAGAAAGCAAGTTGGGTTGGAAGGCACCCCAAACTTTTGGTCAGAACATGGCTAATTTTAAATTAGGTCAGATCAGTCAGTCTTGTCCTGTTGAGGTTTGACATTCTCCAGGAATAGAGGTGCCCAGCCTCTCTGGGCAGCCTGTCCCAGGGACCAGCAGTGTTGAGAGTGGTATCTGTACTATGTGCTTTTATTCAGCGTGGCCACCAAACACACATGGTTTTTTCAGTCTATGAATTTGCAATGTGGTGCATTTCACCTTTTATTGTCATAGAGGAACAATAGGCAGCAGGTAATATATGATTTGCAAGGTACAATTTTCAAAAGTACTCTTTTGGCCTGGGGTGAGGAAATGTCTGTGTAACTATCACAGCGCATAGTAGTGAAAATCAGGCACCTCTGCCTCTGAGAGGATCATTTGGTTTGTTCTTTCTGAAATTGAGACTAACAGAAAGGTGGAGAAAAACTGATGCATAAGCAGTAGTTGTTTTCTGAAGGGAAATGACAGTAGTGAAACATATTTATTATACCAAAGAGATTGCCAAGGGAGGACATTGCTTATGAGAGGTTCTTGAAAGCTATAGACATCAAGGAAGCAGATAAATTCTTCAGAGGGGGACATGGGAATGTTAGTAATGGATTCAGAGAATTAATGGGATAATAAAATAATTAAGAAAGGAGAAATTTCACCTGAGGCTGTCAAATTTGACATAACTGATAGGAGATGGAATTTCCTAGGTTATACTTGAAGAAGAATTAATTCAAGAAGTGTCAATTGGCCAATAAATCATTTCAGTTGGAAATGCAGAAGAGGTTTGTAGCTTGCACAAGAAAAATCTGTTTGTTTTTGTATGTGAAAAGATCACTGCATAGTATGCCAAACTCTGTTTAAACGTTGGCAGACAGGACTCTCTGAACAAAGATTGTTTCATCACTTTAAGCACAGGCATCTTGTGGATTACTGTGCAGTGCGAGTTTTATTTATTTGTATTTCAGTTGTTTTCTCTCTAATTTCATAATGAATTTTCCAAAAGTTTTCTCTTCTTTAATTTGTATTTTATTTTCTCAACTTCATGTTTTTCACAAGCTAAAATCAGCAATAAGGCAAATACTTGGCTAAGAGCTTTGAGTGAGTCTCTCTTATTTCTGGACATCTTTATTGCTACCCCTTTCTTTTCTACCCCTTCCCCATTATATTTCTGTCATCCAAAAAAGGAGTTAAACTGGATGGGATATGGGGTGACTCCTGCCCTCTGAGTTTTTAGATGTTTTCTCTCTTCAGAAAGGTTGCAGTTGTTTTCATTTTGTTTCTGCTTTTTCAGATGAGAAGCTACCACAAAACCTATCTGCAACATATTGCTGGTTTTCTGTGGTGTGTGTGTGATATTCTGCAGCAGAAATAATACTATCAACACAATGCTACTTCTTATCAGTGAACTAAGATTTTTGTTATTTCTGCTTCTTGTCTGTGAAGTTTTTCTGCAATTTCTGCTTGTGGTCCCAGACTTGTGACAAGGGTTGAGTTTGCCACTAAAGGGGATCAAATGACTGTTTTGGTTCGGAGGAAAGGTAATTTCCAGGCTGTTTTTACTTGATATTTTTACTTATGTCAATTTGTAGTAACTCAGCCTACTGGATTTTGTGGAGTCTGCTGTATTTACAGTTGGTGTCAGTGTTACCAGTAAGTAGCCAACAAGGCCACTGTGGAATGGGAGTCACATTATCAGTCATCTTTTCCCCTGTCTGGACTTGCAGGCAAGGGAAGTACACACAAGTCTGAGCTAGTGTAGGAGGTTGTACGTGTACATAGACAAGAAGAAATTACCTTTATTTATGGGAAGAAATCCTTCTTCTGTTTGGAACTGGCAGGCTGAGCAAAACAGTTGCAGTTCTCCTTCAGTAAATGTGAGATTGATGCCAGTCTTGCCTTTCTCAAACCTTTAAACAGTTATTGCAAGATGAGGCGATGTCTGTTCCACTGGCTGGTTGGCCCTCTTGGACATGGCTTCAGCTGTTTCTTTGAAATTGCTATTAAAAATTTTTGAATTTGAAATGAGGCAGCATTTTAAGAATACTCATTTTTGCAATTGCCCATTGTATTGGTAAGGTAGAACAAGTATTGGTAGCAATTTTGTAGCAATAGTTTACTTTTCATTTCCTTGCTGTGCGGTAGGATTCGTGCTCTTCTGTGGCATTCTCTTCTACTTGAAAAGCTTGACACTAAGTGGATATATATTTTTAAATATAGACAGGAAAGCTATTATTTTTTATTTAGCTTTTACTGTGTAATGGAATTTGTGACAAGGTTATTTGCTTCAATATAATTTTGTGTACTGATTAGTGTTCTTTGGAAAGGGCCTTGAGGCATGTTGCATGAAAGATGCTATATAAGTAGGGAATGGAAGGGTAAACGACCTTCATTTAAATGCAGTCAAGTAATCATTATCAAAGTTTTAAGCAATTTGAACTGCCTAACAGGAGGTATGATGACAATAATTGCCAATGTCCTTAAAGGACAGCTGTACCCATTTGATCACTGCCACATGCTTGAAGTTCATAAAAGGAAAACCACTTTGCACAATCTCTATGTTGTATTTGAAGATAATTATTTTAAAAACAAACAAGCAAACCAACCAGCCAATCAACAAAAAGACCCCAAACAAACAAAAAACCCCCCACCAACCAAGAGAAAACACATATTTCAAAATGAATATTTTGAAGGTCTCTGCATGTAACCCAACAGAGGTTTACCGAGTGTAGGTGCCAACACCAGAAGGCATGAGTGAATTATAAAGTCAAAAGAAAAGAAAAAAAAAAAAAAAGTTCATTAGTATTTAAATAGGAGTGAAGCAGGCAGTGTATCTCTAAGAAGGAATGGGTTTGCCATGCAAGTTAAAGGAATGCTGTGCTCTGCAACGTTGTTCTGAGCTTAACCTTTAGGTAACTTGGGTCAAGGAAGTGAATTATGCTGAAGGACTGAGGAGAAAAGTATTCATATTTATATTTACTCTTTTCCATACCCAGAATCATCTTGAAATATACCCCCATATGGACATGCATTATCAGAAATGGATTTTGCCCATTTTCTGAGGTGCATACCGAGGAGCTGGGCCCAGCTTGGGAGCAATAGTTCGTTCCTTAGCGTGGGTCTGTGCCAAGTTAATATTTCCTGTCTTTATCTTAATGTTCTTATGACTGGCCTAGTCCCACCAGTGTTCCACAGGCTAAGAAGAGCTCTGTAACCCTTTTGAGATGGGTATATAAAACACGTAAGGGCTTAGGGAATCTCAAAGTCCAGTCTGCTACTGTCACTATATATTATAATATAAAATGATAAAGCTGTGTCTTAACATGAGCTAATTATTTTTGTCCTTCAGGACTCCAGTTGGCTGTTCAATAATGTTATTGCCCTGGGAGTTACAAATCTTCTAATTTGCAGCATAAAAATATTTATGGCTGTTTTATACTTATTTGTTCTTGTGCCAATGTTGTCTTTTTGACTTCAATAGTTCATCTCCAGTGTATATGCTTTGCTGATTATGTTTTTTCAGAAGAGTCATATTCCTATTCAGTCTTGGCAGGGTAGACCAAGCCAATGCCTTTTATTTTCTGTGAATGCACACTCTACATTCCCAGTGTCATTCCTACAGCCCTTCCTTGGTTTTTTTCCAGTTTAAATTAATCTTCCCTGAATAAAATCAGAATTAGTGTTCTGGTGACGTTTTGCTGTGAAATGACATTAATACTATCTGGAAAAAAATTTCCTGAATTTATATTCTTCAACTGCATAGCTTGTTTTCATATTTACATCAAATTAGTTGGTGAAAGTACATCTTCCAATCAGTTTATATGTTTCAGAGTTTTTTACTTTCTCTCTTCTTTGTGCTTTAGTTTCAACCTGTACCTTTTTCTTTTCACTGTTATTGCATAGTTGATAGTACTACTTTCTCTTCATTACCTCTGTTTACGTGGAACATGGTATTTTATCAGTATGATGTTTTGATTTTTCTTTCTACTGGTGGTGTCTCCTAATTTTATGTCATCTGCAAACTTCCACTGTGTGTTTCTACTTGTTATATTCATACTCAGTAATGAATTCAGGAGAGTTTTGCAAACTGATCTATGAGGAGCTTCATTACCAGGCTTCCTTCAGTTCATTAGATGTCTTTTCAATACTGTCATTATATCCCATTTAGTATTTCCCTAACTAATTTACAGTCCTTCTACTAATTCCTATTTTTCCAGCTGTTAATGCACAAGGTAACATGTATATATATATATATATGTACTGATGAGCAGTTAGATGATTCAATAATTTCCTTTGCTTAAAATCAGCCATATTATCAAAGAAATTAGCTTGGCCAAAATTACCTTATATCACCCGTTGTGAGCTTCATCCCATTTTTGTTATATGTATTTAAACCTTGAACTAATAGAAGAATTATTGTCTGGATCAATTTACCTCTTCTGCCTCCTTAAATACCAGTGACTCCCCCTCAATTCCCACCAAGTCCCAATAAAATTGTGGAGATTTAATGAATAATTTCTATGACTGCTCCAGCACACTTCATTTTTTTCCCTCCCATGTTATTATTTTGGCATGACCTGAGTGTTTTAGCCAACTATCCCTTTTTATGTTTTCACAGTCTATAACGTCATCAAACACCCCTTTCCGTCTATTTCTGTTTTTCCTAAAGAGCACATGCATTTTGCTATCTGTGTTCCAGCCCTGCCTGCTCTTTCAATATATTTTGCTTTCCTGCAATAGCTTTATTCATCATGCAGCACTCCAAACTTTCCCATTTTGTTTAAGAACACAAGTAGCAGAGCAACAAACCTTGAAAGTATTTCTTACTGATTGGACCCAGTTCCCTGATGAGTCTATTCATGAATCATGCCATCTAATTGATGGTTATTTGCATCAAAATTAGTATTTTCTTCTAGATGTCCATTGTATTCTCCCCTCTGTTCTTTACGCCGTTATTGTGACTCTGTTTTCTTGATTTTTCCCATTCCTTTTAATCAAATCCAGATGTGGAAAATATGTGCCTCTCCCAACAGTCTTCCTTTCTTTTCTAGTTTACCACTAATATATGCAGAGATGTGTGCTCATTAGTAAAGGGAGAGATCTCAACAGAAATTTAGGGAAACTGTGTAGATGCAAATTGTATTGCAAAAGGTAAAACTCAGAATTTGCCTTTCTGAAAAGTTTTCTCAGGCTTTTTGATGGCTCTTTCTCTGTTTTGGACTTAATTTTTTTATAACTAAAAGAAGTTCCAATGAAGACTTCTGGAAAACTTGGAATATGTCTGACTGTGTTTTAAGTTGACCTACCATGTATCTTACACATGAGAAAATAAATGTCTAATACATAGGAAATTGACATAGATATTTCACTGTCATTACTAAGTAACTTAATCAGTGAAATTCTTTGAAGTTTTGCTATTCCTCTGGAGTCTCCCAGGCTACATCCATATAAACTAAATGGAGCCAGTGCATGCACTCAAGTGTGGGCTCAAGACCACTAACCTCCATACTGTGCCACATGTCCTCCAGGCTGGAGACTAGGACCTGGCCCACTTTATTTGTTAGTAGCTAAGAAGTTATTTCTGGAGAGAAGTATTTGCCAAGTAAGTTCCTATCTGTATGTCTCACAGGAAATATTTTTGCCCCCACAGCTAGATGTAAGAAATGTTTGTTTTATTCTTAATTAGTAAGAATGACTGATAATAATCATGGCAGGTGGGAAGGGTTTGGGATGAACCTTTATGTCTGAGCTGTTAAGTTCTCCAGGCTTCAGCCTACTTTGAAATCAATTGCTTTGAGTTACTGTGTAGAATGGGGAGGAGCAAGGAAAGTATTTTTTTCCTGAATTTCTGATAGAGAATCACTGTCCCAGGCTCTGTGTGAGAGCTGGGGTCCTTTAGAACTAGGAATGTTGTTCCTTCATATCTGATGAAAAGACACTGTCCCAGTTTTTGTTCTTTCTGCATGCTCACAACTCTTCTCTACAAATCATTCATACCAAAGTCATCCTCTTTGTACCTTACAGCCTTTACTACAAGAAAAGATGCTGCTGTTCTCTCTGGACCATCAGGATGCCCTCTTCTCTGTCATCTTGAGGCGTAAAACTAGCCTGTTCTAAATGAACAACTTCTGTATGGAGAGGGAGGAAAAAGGAGAATAGTTTTCAGTAGAAAAAAATAAATTTTAGGATGCTTCTTTGAACCAAACAGATTTTACTTGAGCCTCCTGAGATTTTCTTACCACTGTTTGCCAATGAAGCTGTATTTACAAGATTATTATAGCATCAAAACTCAGCTGCATTTAATTCCACTGGATTGCACTTTTGTTACTTTGAGTAGACACTGGTGTGTATATCAGCTCTATAGGGTTCTGAAAGAGATTTAAGAAACAAATATCATAAAACAAACGTCACAGTAAAAATTCAATTATAAGTCAAAATGTCTTGTAGTTTAGATTGAAGAAAAAGGGAAAGCTAACAAAAGAAGAACATATGTATATTTTTAGCTACAAAAGGATTTTATTCATTTTTTTCCATGGCACAGTGCTACATTATCTCATAGAACAGGTGAAAAAAGAAATACTGCAGAGGGTAGCTTGTATGAGGACATTTTTTTTACATATAGCTAATTAACAAAGTTCAGATGCTTACAGTGCTAACACAGGTAATTTTAGTAAGAAAATTGCAGAAAAGCAACAAATAAGTAGAGTAATGATGAAATTCTATGACTCCACTGGGAGTATCTTTTTCAAAGAGAAAATAGCCTAACCCAAAGTTGAAAACTGTAGAAATGGAAAGCAAAATTTTAGAATTACTCTTAAAGTCTGTGCAATGCCATGGCAACTTTCATTCATGCCCAAATAGGTTTGAAGTCTCCTTCACTGAAGATATTCAAGAACTGCCTGAGCACAATCTTATGCCATGTGCTCTGGGATGGCCCTGCTTGAGCAGGGAGGTTGGGCCAGATGATCCACTGTAGTCCCTTCCAACTTGATCCATTCTGCGATCCTTTTTCTTTTGAGTTCCTGTATTGGAGAAGATTCATTTTACAGTGAGAAACTTTCTGCTGTTTTATTTACTAGTTTTGCATCTTCTGATATATTTAGCAACACTGCAAATGGAGGTCAGATAAACACAATTAGAACTTTTTCACCATTCTCTATTATATCAGATGTGATTACAACACAACTATTATCTTTGCTTCACTGGGAGCTACCTTTGACAATTACCTTGTCCAAAGCTAAAATCCCTGATTTCAAGTTGAGTAACAGTCAGTGTTTACAGGGGGAATCTGGTGATGATCTTGAGGAGAACTGACCATTAGGAACTGCAATTGATCCTTAGTTTATACTTGTCCTGGGAAAGTAACTGCTATATTTCTATTATCATGCTTAGGTATTAGGCATAATTTTGACTTTATAGATGGCACCAAAAATGTTGAACACATAAATAAGCTTCATTTAAATAATCAGTTACTTTGTTGAAGCTGAGAGTATGTCTTTTCCCGGTAGTACATCTGTGCGATAAGAGTGCAAAGAAATCTGAACCTCAATTTCCATGTTGGCAAAATCCTTTCAAAGACTCAATTGTAGTATGAGTAAGGTAAGCAGTGCTTTGAATTGATGTAGTATTTCTCACTAGTGAGGTGAAAGTGAAATTAAACATGGTATTTTTCCTGTGTAAATTTCCTAATACTACAGTTATAAGTCAGATATCATGAATCAGCAGACAAATAAGTCTGTAGAGTTCCTATGCATGAAACAAGTTATCTTATTTAGCCACATGTTGAGACTAACTCAATTTCTTCCTTGCATGTGATGTTTTAGCTAAGCAGTAACTTAATTTGAATACACAAAGTAGTAAAGTTCTATCTCTTGGAATCAATTTTACAGAGACATTTAGTCAATGCTGTTTGGAAAGAATAAGTTCAATATATGCTGTCATACATTAATAACATCTAAGTTATTTTCTGGACCAAATGCAGTGAAGCGTTAGTGTATGTTTCTTTTCCTGAAGTATTTGTGAACATTTTCTTTTGGACTATATCTGATCATTTTTGTGATATGCTGGCTAGTGCATGGATGGCTTTTATGTGTGAGTGGCTACGTTTTATATTACTTAGAATAAACAAGGTTACATCTTAATAATGCTTTAATAGGGGTTGCATTGATTATGTGTCACTCCTGTTAGTTCATAGGAGTTTCTATTAAGCATTTACCTGGGTGCATTTTCTGTGATTATGGCAAGCTTTCAATGGTTGGACCTCACTCATTGTCTGTATTTAGCATTATCTCCTTTTTTATCTTTATACATCTGTGTGTATGAAGTGTTTTTTCTCATGGAAGTTTACAACAGTGATAGGAATATTGCATTTAAAAAATGGAAGGAAATTTGTGCCCTGTTACAGATCATAGTAATAGATATGCATGCCTGTTTATTTGAGAGAATATTTTTTTTCTTAGGCATCCATAGTCATTTCAAACACAGCATGCAGTGCATCAGTTCTATCAGATACTGTGTGTAATGTGTTCACATAAGCCTCTCAAGGCACAAATTTTCAATGTACAGGAGCTGGTTTATATCCTAGGCTTTCTAAACACTGTACTAACTATACAGACTGTATCAATCTGATAGTTTGGGGCCAGAATTATAAAACATAGAAGTGCAGGGCTGTGTGAAAGGTGAGATCTTTGTATTTGAATTTTACTTGAATTGATCCATAAAGTTATTTTTAGAAGTTACGTTCTCATAACATCTACATAATCTGTTTTACTCTAATCTGATTTTTCCAAGCTTTTTAAGCAGTGCTGAAAATTACTTTAGGGAATAGATTTGCTTTCAAACTGAGTTTTCAGAATAAAGTTCGGGTCATTGTGTTCCTTAAGAGATTGGCTGAATGCCACTAATAGTATGTTGTGACTGTTTTTAAACCTGACAGTTGGCTACAATACACTTGAGTAACTTCCAGTTTTATTGTCAAGCCAAGGTATGATTTCAGGAGAGATGGTATCTGGCATCCACAGAAGATATTATCATCAGTTAGAAATAAGATGCACTTCATCATTTTTTGCAGCTTTACTCATTATGTTGTGCCCTGCATTTGAATTAAGTTTGTAAAAAAAAAAAATTGTTTTAAAATGTAGGTTTGCAGTATAGTAGCCTTTGAGGTGTGACATGGATATCAATAAATAAACCAAGCATGGAGTACATTTAGTATCCCAGTTTAGGAGGTGCTTTAAGAATTTTTTTCAGATTAAAATAATTATAATTCAGAATTAGTCTCATTGAGCTGAGAAAAAACAGATTTGTAGACATAGACAATATCCTTTATTAGACTAGTGGCTATGGATGGACCTGCTGAAGTGTTTGCTTGACATCTTGTTTATAAAAAGCATACTCATTTCTACCATTACTTTTGTGTAATATGGATGGAGTCAAAATGAGATTCTGCACCAGCACATTCCTGGTTGCTGAGAGATGCTAAGTGAAGAACACTACCAACAGCGAAAGCGTCACTTCCAAATCTATTTTTTTAAACACCTCTAGAGAATCATGCCGCTGCACAGACAAGAAGCCTTTGAGATCGCACCTTCTCAGGCAGTTCTGTTTCTTCCCAGTTCATGTTATATTAACAGAATTAATGGGACGACTTTTTTATGATGCCTTACTTCCCAAATGTTAACCCTTGCTTAACTGTGGGCAGTTGATATTCTTTTTTCCTCTTGTTTTTTTTAGGTTTTGATTAATTTGCCATTTCAAATTACAAAAGTCAACAATGCTTAAAGCATATGCATTTTTGTTTTTTCTCCTACAAAATTTCGTTATTAGAGAATAAGATGTTATAATGGTGAATCGACACAGATGCATGTGAATAGCAAACCTGGTTCTCCCTGACATGTCCATTCATTTAAAGAAAATATTGCTGAAAGACAATTGGGTCGTTGGGTGTAATAGTAGTAAACTACCATGCTGTAGCTGTGTTTATAATCTTGTGAAATTTGATCTGTACCATAGAGGTCTTCAAAACATTAAACATTTGTGAACCAATTTATTCAAGCTCACAAATATCAAAAATCAAGAGACTTAAAGCTATTAAAGAGAGCAAAAGATGCAGATTTAGATCCATAATGAGGTTTTGAAAATCACTAGTTTGTGTCCTGAGGTCACATGTGTGATCTTGAGTCTTCAGGAGCTGTGAGCCAGTCATTGCATGGAGGGATGGAAGGTGCATATCTATATATAGATAGAGATATCAGACCTGATGATTTACCAAATGAGATCTTTTATTCTAAAGGCCAGCCAACCTCCTGATGCCTGCCTGCAGCTGGAGTTAAGGGGGAGAAGCAGAGTGCTGGGGCTGGTCACCTCCATGGTTGAGTTTGATTCTGCCCAACTTGGGACATTGACACTGCCAGGACCTGAAAGACTGCAGGCTGAGGGGGGTGATGTCTTGGTGACAGGGGCAGTGTGGCTGACTGAAAAATTATGTGAAATAATATGCAAGTCTGACTTGATATTCTGGCAGAGTGGAACTTGTTGGGGTGCAGTTTCTGACGTGAAGTGAGTTAATGGTGGAGCTGGGGGTGTTTGTGCAGAAATCCAGATATGTCTCTGCAAGCCCATCTCTGGCTACCATGTGCAGCAGGAGCAGCAAAGATGGTCATGCCACCCATGTAACAGAAATACATTAAAATTTATAGTATTTATTTGTAAACTCACAGATCATGTGCCATACTGTGTAAAGTGTGATTTTTCTTCTTTTTTTCTTTTTTTTTTTCCTTCTGGTTTAATGTTCAGAGTTAGTGTCATCCTAATTAGTTTCCACTGACAGAATAAATATTGTTCCATCTGTGCACTATTACAGTCAGCGACTGAAGGTTTGAAACACTTGAGCAGTGGATGTCAAGTAGTCTGTAAAGGGACTGGAAAGCAACTCATTTTTGGATTATTTTGCATATATCACCATTCAGAAGGAGGTTATGGGAGCAATTCTCATCTGTACTGCTATCATCCCAAAATTATGCCAAAATTTTGTTCCCTTTTTTCAACAGAATTTACTTGATAATGATCATGAATAATAAAATTAAAGGATTTCATGCATTATGACAACAAAAAGCCTTTTTCTTTTTTTTTTTTTTTGCAAGTTTTCAAATGTGTTTTAAAAGGGAAACATTTATTACCAAATGCTGAGAGTGGGCCAGATGAACTGATATCCTTATTTATTAGACATTCCTGAGACAAGAGGCAGAGCAACTTGTCAGGAATCTCCTTTCCTTTTCCTGTGCACTTTACCATGTAAAAGGAAATGCACCTTTGTGAAAGGTAACTCTATTATTCCTGGAAATTTCTTTGGCTGTGATTAAAGCAGAATTAAAAAGCAAGCGAACACTCTATTTAGAGTTCATTTTGGTGTTGTGGAGGGCTTTCAAAAAACTAGTCAGGCAGGAGAAACAGGCACATAGACTTCTCTGTAAGACATATAGCTGGCTTCTGGCTTCAAGTCTGTCTGACATTGAAAATATTTCTTGTGAGTAATAATCCTTTACTTAATGTGATGGAATTTTTCCAGTTCAACTTCTTGTAGCTTGATTAAACAAATTAATTTTTACATAATTGGAAATCAGTGCAGCTCTTCATGAAGTTGTTGCTTGGTATTTATAAAATAGTCTTAAAAGAACATTGACATCTCAACTCTCTGAAAAGATCCCAGGCAGTGTCCTTAGGAAATGCTATAGACTCTATAAATCCGATTACCAAAATTCTTTCTTAGCTGAAGCAGAACAATATGTGATGCTATCTATGAAATGTATAGCTAATACCCCCAAGTATCCAAAAATATTCAGTATCTGCATATTATATTAATGACTAAATCTGCCCAATCCCTTTAGATATCTTTTTTTGGTTTTAATTCTCAGCAACATTAGGGGTAAATGTAAATATTTCATTAGCAATTCTATAATAAGAAACTTTAATTTGTGTAAGATTGTTATAGTTAAAGAGTGTACATTCTGCTTTAGATAGTAATTGACTGCCAACGTGATTTTCAAACCTATAGAAACCTGTGCAGAGTTCCTGGGGTGTATTTGGGTTTTGTTTGTTTAATTTCTGGATTTGGGGGAGTTGTTGTTGTTGTTGTGTTTGGAGTTTGAGAGGGTTCTTTTGGTTTGGTTGGTTGGGTTTTCCTATACACTAAAGTTATGACATGTAAATAAAAAAAGGTGCTCTTTCTCTTCTGTGGTTCTTAACATTGAGAAATTGTACATTTCACTTTGAATATCTTGGGTTTGCTCTGATAAAAAGTAAAACTTTTGTATACATAGAGGAGGAAAAGCAGCATTTACTGGGAATTTAACAATTCAACCTTCTTTACTTGAAGCTTGTGTTATTTCTTTTATAAATTTTGCTATACAGATTCAATTCTATAGCAACTTTAAAAAACTAGAACTTGTAAAAAAATGGCCTTAGAGAAATGTTATTCTACATCATGTTTAAATAATTAGACTACTGTCTTACTGAAACGTGTTCTTTGGATTTTAAAAGAGCTAAAACCATGATTATTGGCACAATTAGGAAATTACATTGTGTCATTGATTGATAGGTAGTTGCATGAAAATGAACTGAAAGGCTTGTAGAAGTAAATGTGTATTCTACTACTGCTTAGACAAACACTCTTGTGTTTACCTGAGTTATAGGAGACTTATGGAGCTGAGCAGAGGCACCTTTCCTTTCCATGTTTAGTTTGTTCATGTCACTGTTTTGTTTTGTCACTGTTTTTTGTGCAGTCATAAACAGAACAGGCTCACACTGCAAGAGAGAGCAATTTAAAAATTGCACAATTTCACTACTGTTTTTACATCATCTTTACACCAGAAACAAACAAGTGAACAAATGGAAACCCATCAAAATTAAATATGTGCTGAAAGGTCATGCTGTCCTTTAATGTTGACTGGCAAGGACGCCTTATTTATTTAAGCTTTTTTAAAACCAATTTCTGTAACCAGCTATGCTGAAGAGATGCTCATCTCTAAGAAATAATTTAAAGGTTATAATTGGAGAAAGGCCTTTTTACTATTCTTAAACAATTTTGTTCATTCTCCCCCCATCCTTTTTTCCCCCATTTATTATCTTTTCCCTAAAGGCCTCCTCCTACACATTGAAGTCCACAGTGAAACTCACTAGTGGGGTTGAAGCAGAGAAACCACTGCAGGACTCCCTATTTCAAAGCTGAACCAATATTCACCATTGACACATTCATTCATCTGTGCAGGGTCATTGGAAATCCTCTTTCTCTAGTTTTGCCTTCCCTTCAGGGAGCAATGCTTAAAAGAGCAAACCCCTGGTGTGAAGAGATAGAAGAATTCTCAGCGTGGCCAGTGGTGCCAGGAATCGAATTAAAGTTGTCCATTTGCAGATGACTGTATACTCAGCTCCCAGCATATTCAGCTGTGGGGCTTGATGCTGACGTTTTATTTGAAATGTTGATGGTGGCACTTGGTTGTATTAAAAAAAAAAAATTGGAGGCAAAAAGTATTTTCTCAAAAAAAAGAGGAAAAACGCTGAATTTCAAAATGTCCATGGTTCCTGCTGTTCCTTTTAGGTCTAGAGGTTGTTAAGGATCACATGCCAAAGAGGTAAATAATTACAGAATTTACTTCTTTGGGTAATTTAACACTTGTCACTTATTCTGCTATTGTTGACATCTCTATTTTGGCATAAATCAGATTTTGACATTACTAAACCTGCAGTTTCGTTTTTCTTCACACACATTATCTCTTCCATGTGAAAGGCACTGGGGAGACGCAGGCTGCCATGAAATCTGAAATGCCTGCAGTCAACACGAGGAGCGCCTCTTTATTTCAGTTTCATTTCCTGTTAATAGAGATGAACTTGGTGCACATTTGGACACATTTAGAAATTGTCAAACAGAGATTCTGTAAGAGGAGTTCTAAGAATTTAAAGAAGTCTCTGTCAGTTTGGAGGAGGATGAAAGGATAAGCACAGTTAACCATTTGGTCACCTGCCCAAATGCCTATCCCAGCAAACATAGTCCCCGCATGTGTGGGCGGCAGAGGAGTTGTCGCGGTATATCCCTGTCCTTCGTGACTGCTAGAAGGTTTAATTCTTGTGACTAATTTCAAAGAAATCTGAGGCAAAGGGTATTTCTGTGAATAACGGTGGCACGATCTGCCACCAACATAAATCGCAGTTTCTTCAAGGAGCATCAGGAAAGGAAGGTGGAAGAAAGAGTTGCAGGCTACAAATTACACCACTGCCTAATTATGCAGCTTTATTCGTATGACTAACGAGATATCCACATGCATGTTAGCAGCACAGAGGCCTAAATTACAGACATTCATAGCAACTTGAAGAAGGGAGCGGGAACTGTTCAAACAATTTAAATTCTCTGTCATAGCAACTTGTGACTTTAGATAGAGCTATCCCAGAAATACAGATTAAATTTTCCTTTTCAACTAAATCACACAGGTGGTATCTTTATGCAGTGCATATAAAAGCAAGCTCATTGTTCATCCTGTAACCAGCACTTCTATACCCAAGTATGCGAGGTGTTATAAAGAGGTAACATTACAGTGAGATATTTTAATCTAGTTGAATGACCTTACACAAGGGGAAGCGTTTTTCCAAGAGGGGCAGCCCAGTAATGAGGGTGAGGTGTGTCCTAAAACGCCCCAGAGCTCATTCTAGCTTATCAACTACTGCTACAGTTCCTAATTTGTGGGCCACTTGTGCTTTTTCTGGGCAGTCTATCATTTAAAGTGCTGTGAGAGACAGTTTAATCATTTTAAGAGTATGCTGTGTAACTGATCTTAGAAGTGCCCGGTACTCACCAGAGATTTATTGAAAAAACATTTGTACCATGACTGTCTTTCCTTTGAAAATAGTCAAAATATTAAAAAAAGCAGTCATGCTCAGCAGCAGTTTTCATTGATGCATTTAGAGCGTTTCTCCTCTTTAGCAATCCAGACCTTTTTTAAGAAATGTCATTGCTGATTATCCTCAATTCAAAATGGCCCATCAAACCTACCTTGGTGCAACCTTACCTCTTAAATATCAACCCATGCCCCATAACCATTTGTTATCAAGTACATTTTAGTTCAGTCATGGCAAACTCAGTTTAATACATAGAATGAAAAAAATGGATAGGACTCAAGGCAATTTTTATTAAATCAAATATAGGATATTTATTTGAAATGTTTTGGATGCATTCTTGAAAAGGTGACACAAGATCTTTGCATAGTAGATATGCAATGCTTAGACAATTATGTGCCTAATGAAAACCATGAGAAGCAAAAAAAAAAAAAAAACAAAGTCCAAACAGCTAACAAAAAAATGAAGTGAGGCCATGGGCAAATTCAAGTCTTCCTTAACCTTAGCTTTGTACTTAGCAAATACTTGAGTATAAAGGTTCTGCCTCATTTTCCTGTCTTTTGTGGCCTGAAGTTTCTAAAGTTCTCATAAAAATGATTTTCTTGTTCCTACTGTCTACTTGACACTTTATTCTCAATATTAGCTATATCTTCAGAGCAGCTAATCCCACATACTGGTGTAGTGGGTTAGGTATTCACTTGCCACTTAGCACGTGCACTGACATAGGCTGAGATGGGATTTCTCCACACGAATTTCATAAGCCATTGGGAGTGAGTGTGTTGAATGGCTGTGCTGTGTCTGCAGTTAAATTCCTGAAGCAAGTGGCAATCACCCAACCTGGCCTTCAGTACATGGAGAAACCAGAAACATGCTTGATAGGTGGTAGGAACAGGATGCTGCTTTGTTCACTTGAAAAACCTTTGCTGTCCTATTTTCTGACCACCCTTTAGCACTGCTACTCTTGATTTGGCACAGCTTTAAGTTTGAGATAGAGGACAGTGCAGAAATGCATGTAAAGGAATGGGGAAGGGGAGAAGGAGGTCATGTATGTCAGATACAGGAAGAAAGATGCATCTGAAAGATCTGTGGCTGCTGGAGATCTCCTGTCTTGTTGCCAGTGAATGAACTCTTAGCATTGCTTGACTGTAAAGGGAATTAACTGATTTTTTTTTTTTTTTTACATTTTTTGTTAAATAAAACTGTACCATTCTCTAAGCAGAAATAATATTGCAGTATACTATAGTGCAGCAGAAAGGTTGCTGAAAAAAGGGTCACTTATAATTTCTCAAAAGGTTATGTATTCAGGATTGCAGTTGATACAGTCTGTACTGGGATAGTCCAAAACATGGGGGTTCTTTTCTGTTTCTGTGATTTTTCTGTGTGTTAATTCCAGACTAGACATTGAGCCATCATGAGAGATAAGCATCATCTTTGCTCTGGGAGGGGAAATAAATATATGTGTACATTTATACATATGTACACATGGAAAGAGGGAGATTCTCTGAATCAAAGCTTTATAATTAATCTCTTTAAAAATCCACATAAAATACAAATACAGAATCAAAACTGTAATAGTGAGGAACATATTTCCCATCTCATGCTGCAGGGCATAAGCTAATCTGCTGCTGAGATCAGGCAGGAACCCCCCTTCAACCCTGTGTTGTTTTTCATTACACAACTGGCTGTTTGCATTATGTTTTTTATTAGAACTTGATTGTTTAATGACAAAGATAGAGAGTTATGCTAAAATAAATAGAAAGCTCTATAGTGGAGAAGGAGAAAATAGACTCAATGAAAAATAAAGTAAAAGACAAGGACTGCTAGATTCTGCTGCACTCACCCCAATCCCTCCAAAGCCTGCGAATGTTTTCCTCACTTACGCATGCATTTGCTTTATTCACCCACATCCTCTGGAAAAACCTACAGCTGTATTTTATAGGACCTGGTGGTGTTCCTTTTGCCTTGTTCATTTTATAAGGAGATATTTCCATGCACAATTTCAGTTAGGGAAGTTGTGTACTAGACTGCTCTGCCTTTAAAGAAAGAGCTACTAGGCAAGTCTGTGTGTTTAAACCAGTCCAAAATGCAGGGAATATTGTCTACCTTAAGATAAAGGATTGCAGTTCTGTTGGACAAATGTTCTCATCTGCTGCAACTCATCTATTACGTAGCTTTTGTAAATGTGTCATAATAGAACAGCAGCCTTGGCAGTCTGCAGAGTTGGTTTATGTGCAGTTGTTTGGACAAGTGATTACTTATATTGGAAAAATTGAGTTTATTTTTGGGTTTTTTTTTGGGGGGGGAGTGTTCCTTTGAAAAAGCCAGCAAAAAAAGCCCATGCAGGACACGAAGTGAAACTATTTCATATGGTATTTCATTCAAGCTGCTTTCTACTCCACAAAAAAACCCCCCATAGAATTATAGAATGGTTTGGGTTGCAAGGGACCTTAAAAATCACCTAGTTCCAACTTCTCTGTGATGGACATGCCATGCCCTTCCACTAGACCACATTGCCCAAAGTGCATCCAACCTGGCCTTGAAAACCTCCAGGGCTGGGGCATCCACAGATTCTTTGAGTAACCTGTTCTAGTGCCTCACCAACCATCGCAGTAAAGAATGTCTTCCTAATACCTAATCTAAACCTGCCCTCTTTCACTTTTAAAGCTGTTCCCCCTTGTCCTGTCACTACATGCCCTAGTAAAAAGTGCCTCTCCAGCTCTCTTGTAGTCCCCCTTTACATACTGGAAAATTGCCATAAAGAGAGAGAGACAAGAGAACACAGAAATCTGAGGTGTTCTGTACTCAAAGGTACCCTACTATTGTTTATGGTACCTTTTGCTGAAGGGTAAATGGTGGTTGATGCTGAGTCCTAGTTGGGAGAAGGTGAGCTACAATATTGTAATTTAATTGGTGGAGAAGAAAGTGTCTATGATACTGTAGAAGGTGCAATAAATTCGACGTGGAGTCCAGTTTCTGCTATTTATGCTGTCTTTTGGTGGAGTTGTCCTGAGAAAAGCCACTCCAGGGCTCAACTGTTTTGATGACAGCAAACATTCCCACTTGAGCTGTCATCTCCTGCTTGGCCCTGTGGAGAGTCCTCAACCTCTACACCATGGAGGCTCTGGTTGATGGCAGCACCTTAACTTGAATATGGGTGTTAAGGTTCTTCTCACGGTCCTTTTTATAGGATGCTGCTGCTCTTTCTAACCAATTCAGTGTTTTGGGGCAAGTTCTGCCTGGAGTTTAACCTGCCCCTGTAGCTTCACCACCTTCTTTGACTTCCTACGCTTTTGCAGTTTCTTATGCTAGTCCATACTCACGGATATATGACACGCCATCTCAGGGTAGCAGCCTGGAGTAGTTTAAAATTTGATAGGTCCTAGTTCTTCAATGGAAACTCCTCTAAAAATCAGATCAGACTTTTGTGATCAGGCTAAGCAGGCCTAGAGATATCAGAAAGAAAGGTCTCAATTTCTGTTGAAAGTCAGGCATTGTTTGGGGTCAGCATCTTAGGTGAGCAGACTGGTGTTTTGTAGACTTGATAAAATACAGAGGATCAGAGGCAGAAAAGTGATGCTCTAACTTGTTGTTTTTGTGGTAGTGCTAGGCTACAGAACACACTGAACGTTCCCCCCTGCTTTAATTTTGTGTTAGGAGTAAGAAAGTATGGTAACCAAGCTCTATAATGATGCCTAAAATAACTCCTGTGGATGCTTCATTTCTGTCAACCCCAGTTTTAAACGATAAAAAAAATCGTAATATATGATATTGAAGGACTTACTGATGAACAAGTGATGCTTTAGAGCATCTGCGCTTAGTAAAATCAACAGTACAAAATGCATATTATGCATCTTGGACCATCGGGTTGTCACTCACAAATGATGTGAAGTTTAATGCATTATTCACAAGTACAAGAGGAGGCAGTCCAAAGCAGTTGTGGAGTCTCTTATTTTATTTTATCGTAGTTTATGTTATGTTATTTTGCAGAGCAGAAGCTAGGTATGTGACTTAAAGGTGCAGAGTTTGGAATTGCATGATAGGATAAGCAGCAGCCGCACTAAAAATGTTGGACCTAAGTAAAATTCAGTTCCAGCTTAAGAAACTGGAAGATATTTTGATCTTAAAGCTACAAAGACCCATCTGGGAATGAGTTCTGGGTGTGGGGTTGTGTTGGGATTTTTTTCCTTTTTCCACTTTGTAGTGCAAAGAAGCACATACCACAAAATCAAATTAAACTGGCATTAATTTGGTAGTCTCAGTTCTTATTGTCCTATTGATTCAGAAGGCAGATAGAGAGGCTTAGAGGCTGCATTTAGGGCTGCTGAAGTTTGGGGCTAGGGTATACAAAAGATGCAGTGAGAGCACTCATTCAGTAAGGAACTCTTCTTGACATCTTAACATGGAATTCTGATATAAAAATCTTGCTCCAAGAGCACTGGTCTTCATCATTTTGTTGGTGGTTTCATTATTGATTACTCATGTTTATGAACTTCTTTCCAGAGTCTTGGCCACCAGCACAAACCTTGTCCAGCAGAACCTCTAGTAAGCAAAATAACATTTGCATCCCTATGTATTTCTCCTAGTGGGAGAGAAAAAGGTTGTCTTGGTCATTTCTTATTGATAACTTTAAATATTATGTCAAGCTGAAATCAATCGTATGAGAGAACAGAAGGTATTCCTCAAGATTCACTCTGGATATTTAATTAGCTAGAGTTTATACATGCACTTCATTTTCTTTTTTGCCACTTTCAGCATTTGTTAGGTCGTAGTATTGATGCGACTAGTGCGGCAAGGTGTACATCTAGTTAAATTGAACCTTCTATCGATGAAAACTTAGCTTTTGTGGCTGGCTGTCTTTTATGAATAATATATGTCACAATATTACATTTTCAGAGCTGTGGTGTTCTTTGCGTTAAGAATTTGGGTTTTTTGGTACTAAGTAGGCATTAGGAGTCGATAGTATGTGAAACATGTAGGAGAAACAGCATTAGCTATATATGTATGTGTGTGTAAATCTATACCTTTATTAGACATCCATAAGTTTATTTTGAACCCAAGCAATTTGCTGTTTTTTCTCAAACATTTTCAGCTGTTACTGTGGAAGGAGAACTGACAAGTGTTTCTTCAAGTATCTCTTGTTATTGGCCATTTTTGTTCATTATTATTCAGCTGGTGACAACAACATTTATTATTTGTATAATAAGGACTGGAATTCTTAAGAGATGGAAGAGCAGTCAAACAAAGCTAGGTGGAATTAACTTTATGCATGCTTTGTAGTTGATACTGGACTCGCAGAACTCTGTACATTCCCTAAATACTCTCTGATTAAGTATCATTTATAAACCTAATCCAGCCTCGCACAGTCTTTTAAGCAGTTCTAAAATTTTCTCTGGAAATATTGAACCCCGAGTATTTTCAAATGTATTTTTAGGGGGAAGGAAGTCTATATTGCAGTAAATATCTATCATCACAGCTACCAATTCCTTGAGCTTAATTATGACACTATTAAATGTGAAAATCTATTCAGTGCTAGGAACACTTTTCACATTACATTCACGCTAAAGATTGGCTGTTAAGAGCTCATTACTGGTAGTTTTCTAAAGAGCGGTTTATTAAACACTGTTACCTAATAAGCATCTTTGGTGGTGCAAATTGCTGAAAACAGTAATGAGTCTGATTAGACTTCATTTCAATTACGACAGCTTGTCTAGCAAAAAAAAAAAAAAGAAAAAAGAGAAAAAAAGGAGAAAGAAATCTCTCCTTGATGCTTTGGAATCTGGCTACAAGGCATTAGATGGTTTAAAAGGAAAATGCCACCTCTGTGTTTCCTTTCCACAGTTCAGTAATGAATAGAGAGCTGTCCAAGTAGCCATCCAATTTAACACATTGGAAAACTAGATGGGCAGCGTTGGAAGCACAATCCTGTTTGCTTAAAAATTCTACAAAGGCTTTTCAGTTAGTATATCTAAATAGGGTCATATTTAGGTTTCCTCTACTTCCCTTGTGTAATAATATAAAACTGTAAGAAAAGAGAAAATTAAAATGATTCACTCCTACCTGCTTTGCAGAGGTTATGCATTCCTCTGATTAGTGTAATGCACCTTTCAGTTGTTATCTGTAAATCTTTTACAGATCTGTAAATCTTTTACATGCAATCACAGAACTCTCACAGCATTTACAATACCTCATAATTCAATCTGATCTTTCTTTTAACTTTAAAAATTATTTTTCTGGAGTAAAAGCAACTTTTAATAAATGTTTACTCCTGATATCAAATACTTCAGTGAATATCTATTTGTTTGTGAACTTAATTCTTGATGCTAAGTGTGTTTAATTACATTAATGCTAAGCACTCTTTAAGTCATTCCTGTATGTTACTTCCACATTCTGGATGAAAAAAGAGGTGTTAATAGAAAAAAATAATTTAAGCTTATAGTTGCTGAATACTTAGTGAGATTCTAATGTTCCTGTTGATAGTGTATAGCATTTTTAATACTAAATCCAAGTGGATGCACTCTTCTAATATTATTTAATACAAAATTAGATGGAGACTTTTCTAACTAAAACCTTGTAATAAATTATGCCTGGAGAAATGGCAGAAGGGGGATGCACAGGGAAGGATGCAGGGCTGCTGAAAGCAATTTGTTGGACTGGAGTCTCAGAATGTGGCTGAAATGAGACACTGTCCAGTCAGTTTACAGCGAATTTTAGGAAGGTTCACATTCAATAAAGTTTGAATGCCACCTAATTAGACATAGGAAATTAATCAGAAGCTGAGGTAGTGCAGTGAATATCAGAACTCTCTATCAAGATTTTAATGAAATATTTTCTTTGGTGAATTTTTATTAAACACATGCCCCAAACCCCAAATACCAGTGAATAAAATATAATGTGTGTAATTAACACATTTTAATGTGGCACATTTATCTCCTTTACAATAAATTGTAAACTTCAGTAGTTCTTCTGACTTCAAACCAGAGAAGTGATGGAAGAGTCAGGCCCATGAACCTGGGGTCTAAGTATCTTGTATTGGCCCCAAAATCCCTTTTTGGCTCCTTTTTGTGATGTTACCTTTCTACCTTGTCTTTGAAATTCTTACAGTTAGCTGTTATATATTATATATATTCTGTGAGAGAAAGGGCTTTCATCAGTGTGCATCATCAAACATCAAGTAAAATAGTGGGGGGCTGGGGGGTAGTTGGGTTTTTTTTCAGCAGCATACAAACACAAGTGCTATTATTCTGCTATACAAATGTGTGCCTGTAGTGTGCTTTGAGATGCTAATCAGTGGAGCTTGACTTCTGTACCCTGAAGCAAATTTTAAAAGTATTTCATCATTAGGTGGTTACATATGCAATAAGACTATGGACAAAATTACAGAAAAATAACACAGATTATTGTTGTTTAAGCTATCAACTGTACTCAGCTAGTTATTGATATGATCATTGCATGGTTTAGATTTATATTGTATCTTGAAGGCTGTTTACAGCAATGGCTAAATTTGTGTGATAGCTGCAAAAGACTGGGACATTTTATCAGCTGGGCTCTATAATTTCTTTCTGTTTTTAAAACCAGCATGTATTTCTTTTTCTGCCTGTGCACCCTCTCAATGACATACCGTGTGTCTTAGGACATGGCTCAACTTTTCCTGTTGCAGGATGAACTTTGCTTTATTTTTTGAGAAAGGAGAACCAATATCCAATATGATGAATTAGTTTCTTTTCCTTACCAGTCTCTCCAGGAATATGGAAAAAATATCAGCATACACAGAGTTCAATTTCTCAGTTGAGACATTCTCTCTCTGGAGCCTGTGTGTCTAAAATATATAAATGGAGAGAGAAAGAGAGAAGGAGAGAGAGAGATTTCTATATTTGTCTATAGAAAATTCCCTGTTCCTCCACTCCCTGTCCCCCAGATAATTTGTCAAGTTAACCGAACGATCTATATAGTTCCTTTCAAATGCTCAGGAAAGAATACAGCAAGTCCAAAACCAAGAGCATGCAAAAAACTGGCTATATTCAATTTTTCAGTAGTTAATTCAGATACATTTTATTGAGTGAGTGAGAAAGAATCTTTGGAATTTGTGAAATACAGTAATTGAAAGGTTTAAGTGGGGGAAAGATTTATCTCAGCTTAGTTTTTTAGGATGTCAGTTCTTTGGTTGTGCTTCTGCTTTTAATCTTGTTTCTCTGCTTTGGGGGGAGCAGGAAGGAAAGGAAGGGTCAGCTGCTCGCGCAGCCGAGCCGGGGAAGGAGCTGTGCCGGAGCTCTGTTTTCCCTAAGAGCGTGATTAGTACAGTTCTGAGGACTGCACTTAGGTGTTCCCTACCTTGGGGAGGAAATCTCGGGTTCCATGTGGTAACACCATGCCTTCTTACAACAATGTGATCTCCCATGTTGTAATACATTATTGTCTGTCTGGGTTTTTTTTTAATGGAGACACCAAATCAGTGTACAGGTTGATAATACAATCCTTTTGCACAGAATATTCTCTTTGGAAAGGCTGTGTGTGCCAGCAGTAGTTGCTCTGATGCGTATAGTAGAGAGAAATGTGTGTGGTGTGTGTCTGGTATGATGGGAAAAAGGGAGAGAGTGGATGAGCTCTGCTAAGAGCTCCCTGCTCTTAATCCTGGGCCATGTCAGGAGCATTCTAAAGCAGTTTATCTTCATATGTCGTCTTGTATATAAGAAACAACACTAAACCCACCAAAACTCATTTCATATGTAGCATTTTCCACAGCCTTCAGATCAAAGTTATTTTCTTCAGACTGGACTAAATTATACACAGGTCCCAGGAGTGAAGGACACTGAATTAATGCACTATGTCAACCAGTCCTGGTTATAGAATATTTTTACTGAAGTGTGAGACGCAACATCTCTTTACTATTTCATTAAAAATTAATGTGCAGATTGCCAAAAAGCATAAATAACATAAACAATTTTTGTGAAAGCTTTGTATACTGTGGACATGTTAAGGATATTTTTTTCTTGAGTATCAGATTACTTCTATATATACGTTTAATCAGTATTTGTTCTCATTTAGCTAATTAGCAGAGGTACTCTAATCTGAGCAAAACAACTGCTCATACCTATCCTATTAGGGTAAGTTTTGAAATAAGTGCTTTAAAAGGAAAGCAGTATTCCTGGTTACAAGCTGGAGCACTATGTTACTGGCCCATATAAATTTGCTTTTTCACTTTTGTTAGTTGAACGTAATGGGTCAAACCTGACTACAATTATTTGAAACTTATTGAAATTGAGCTTTGCCTTCATATTTTTAAATCAAATAGAGCTGGCTAGATGAATCTCTGGAATTAATCTTTTGTTTCTATACATAAAGCTATGAAATTCATACCTACTTTTTTTAGGTATGATGAGTGAAAAATATATTAAAATTATATGATAGTGGAATTTATACAGAGTGCTGCTGCTGTTAATTAAAAGGAAATATATTTTAAGTAACTCTTGCTGTGTAACTTGGTCTTGTGTTATAAAGCAAGGTGATTTCCTAACATTTTGGAACAATTCAGCATCAGTTAAATCTCTTTATTGTGCACCCACTTTGTTCAAATAAAGTATGTCCCTGCATGGCAGTTTTAACCCCATTTATCCTCATGCACAAGTGCTCACCTGTTATTTACTCACATAAGAGAAGGTCGATACTGCAGAACAAGGGGAGTGCTCTGTTGTGACATAAAACATACATATTCATTAGCTCTGCTGTCCCTTTGGACACGTGTGGTATGTCCTGATGATCTTCATTTGGCAAAACGAAGTGAGCTTAAGAAGGAAATTGTCTTAATGGATTTACAATACATGAAAAAAAGGTTTTAAAAAGCTTTATTAATGGCAAGGAACCAAAGCAATAATTCTAAGTGTGAATGAAAAAGGAAACAATTTACTAAAACATGATTAGGAACAGAAATGGAAAAATAATAGAATCCAATATTTGGCAATTATAATTTTCAGATATTAAGTTTCTTTTTCCTAGATGTGTTTAGGTCAAGATCCAAATGTTCCATGACAGGCTCCCTAGTGCTGAAAATTTATTCCTTTTGCCTCTCACTTACTTGCTAAAAAACAACTTCAGGGTTTTGTGTTTCACCTGCTTCAGTTGATTACGTGAGAAACACGATAAAGCATGAAGGTATTTTGTCTGCTCTGCTTTTAAGGATTTGTGTTATGCTCTTTCAAAGTAAATGTGCCTCAAACTCCAGTTCTTGAAGGGAAACCAAATAAAAGGCTACTTCTGCTATTTTGTTGACTAAAAAGAGAGTATGCATTTTGCTGCACTTCTAAAAGCTTCAGTTGGGTTTATTTGAGCCTTGAAATAAGCACTTTGGTGGGAGCGCAATCACACTCCAGGTCCAAAACATTTTGTATTTTCAAATATGCATAAATCCTTGTGCCAAGTGGCCAAAGTCCATATCCATTCATTATTATATTTTATCATGTGAATATTCTAATTCTCAGAATCACTAGTTATATTGATTTCCTAGAGTAGTTATATTGATTTTCATGTTTATATGGGCATTAATTGCAGATTATGTGGTATATTAAATCTTTTAAAAATACATTATAGCTATAAGTGTGTGTTCAGTGGACTGCAAAAAGTAATTTTTTTTCATGTAAATTATGCTTACATTTGTTTACAGCTATTGTTCTTCTGAGTATTCTCTCAGAAATTATTATGATCTTATTCATTTGGCATTGAAAAAGCATGCTAGGTCCTTTAAAGACATGATACTGTTCAGAGCTACTTGACAAAAACAGCTTAAAAATTTAAATCCTAGCAAGAGGAAGCATCATAATAGAGTAAAAGAAAATTCAATTATTGTTTTCATTAGTGTGTTTTCTAGTTGGTTTAGAAAAGTGTTATGAGCAAATTAGTATAGTGAAGGCAGACTGATATCATAAAATATTTCAAAGATAAACTGCATTTAATCACAAATAAGACCAATTCTCTACATAGATGGGTTCCAACACACGTGTACATAAATGGTTTTACTTATGGCACATGCTGATTGTGCATCAATGTGATTACACGGCAAGGACGGCTCCCTGAACTGAGAATGTTTTTGTGTCAGGGACTGCTGCTGCACAGAAACCAACACCTCCGAGGTGGGCAGCATGCTGGCACGTCGCGGAGTGCCTCACTAATAGCTCCAGTCCCTACCAGCCGCGTCTGCAGGCTGCTGCGAGGCTGGCCTCTGGATCCAGCCTGCTTCTGCTGGCAAAATACGCCGGTGTCATCTCTGGGCATAGTTTCCCTTTGCTTGCTTGACTATTATATCTCCTTATTTCTATTTCTTAAGGCCTTTGAAGCTAATGGATCTTCTAAAGGCTGTTTAGCCAGAAATGTCTTTGTGACTATCAAAGGCTGCTTTATGTAAATGGCAGGGAGGGGGCTTGTGGGAAGAGAACTCATGTGCTGTAGATGTATTGCAATTTGCTGTTGTAAGGTGTGAATGTGTGATTTTAAAAGAATAATCATTTGACAGTATTTAAGTTAGATAGTTGGGGTGTTTGAGATAGTTCAGATTGAGATTTCATGTCTGGAATTTTTTTTTTAACTGGTCCAGGCTCGCATAAAATATGTTGCATTTTTCTTACCACTTTTATCTTTAAGTGCTGTTGACATATACGTGATCCTCAATATTACTCATGATTTAAGTGTTTTGTTTTAAAGATTGAAATGCTTTCACTATCCTTGCTAGATGGAAATCATATTGTAAATACCCTGCTCCCACTGATGCGTGGGGCATGCATATATAATAAGAGGAAGAACAGACCCCTACCAAGAAAATGCTGAGAGCACTTTCCAGGCCTGTTTTTGTGAGTTTGTGGCTGCCACTTACTGAAAAAAGCTTACAAAGTTGGGACTGTACAGCTGGGCATCTCAGTTGGAGGCTCATCCTCCCACTGAGTCCTTTGACGTCAAAGGAGTTCCTCATGGACTAGAGCAGAGGTCTTCACTGAGTAATTAGAAAATAAATGTGGGAATCATTTTCTTTCCTTTTTTTCTTTCCCTGCAAAACATAATTAGCTCAATCCACTCTTCAAAATCCCTCCTGTTTCCAATTAAGAGAGATTGGTTGCACTATCTTCAAACAGCTGAAATTATGCTTATTAATAAAAAATTGAGTGTAAAAGAATTGTTTTATCTTGAATTAATTTTTATTATTACGGGACATATGACAGTATACAGTCTTATAAAATATTATCAGATTTAGTACAAATCCAGGGAGTTGTGTGTCCTACATCTTGCACAGCGGTTACAGCATGACTCATTTATTCAGCTCTGCCCAACACTTAAGAAGGACTTTAGAATGTGGCTTTAGGGCCTCATCCTCAAGGTAATAACACCTTCAGCCCTCACTGAAGTAAATGGTTTGAGGTATACTGGCATGTTCCCAATAAGGCACCTATTCAAGTCGATAGCTCTTTTGACAGAGCCAATCTCCGTATGTCCACAAGAAACAAACCCTTGGCTAAAATCATTATGGTCTGTTGTGTGAATACTCAGTGTCTTGAATAACTGGGGACAGGGCTGAGGGTAGTAGTTCAGCGGGCCGGGACAGTGTTTGGGGTCCTAGGCTAAATCTGTAAGCAATCCAAAGTGATGAAGTTCACATCCACTTTCAAGTCTAGAGAGAAAATGGTTGATGGTGCTCAGAGCTGTGGCTTTGGAGTTGTTTCCTACCTTGCAGCAGTGTGCTATGGACACTTAGCAGAAGTATCCGTTTACTTGTTCACCCCTGGTGCAGTGCAGCCCTTTTCAACAGCGCATTAGGCAGTTGCTCAGATCATATTTAATGACAGGCCTAAAGTTAAAAACCTGCTTGAGCTCCTGATGCTTGCAAAGGAAGCTGCAGATGTGTGCTAGGTAGGACCTATGCACTGCAGGGGTGAATGGGGCAGGAAAAGAGAGACCACGAGAAGAGAAGAATTATTTTCTTTTCCTCAGGTATGTTGAAGGAACAGTTGAAGGCCCCTGATCCAAACTGAAGCTTTGGTAGCTGGTTGGGAAGGTTGGTGTACTGCCCTGTTTCTAGTGCCTGTGCAGCAGCTCTGGGACATTTAGGTTTTTTCCACCAGCATCTATGGAAGTGCAGTGCAATCTCTTCCAGTATCTTCAGAAATCCACAGCTGCATATGATTTAATTTTAGTTTGATTATTTTATTAGAGGTGTGAATAGATGAGAGGTTTACTAAAGTCCCAGTATTCTTTCTCTGAAGCACATTTTTGCTAGGCAACTTGGTGAGTTGGGACACTGTAAATCCTTTGTGGTGGTTTTACCCAGTGTGGTCCTATTTCTGGACCATGTTTCCATGCCTGGAAACAGAAACCCTTGTATTTAAATTGAAAGCAAAGGCTAGTTATTTATCTTTTTTGACAGATATAATCCTGTAAGGGGATGAGAAGTTTCGACCTGATACTGAGGGCACCAGCACTGGGGGGCTCTTTGTATGTACAAACTCATCCAAGCTCCCAGCAGGATCAGGCCCTGCTGGACAGTGAGGATGTGTAGGATGTTGTTTGTTCATTTTTGCATTCAGATTGCAATGTTATTTTTTCGTAACTCTGGCATTTTTTTCCCTTTTTGTTTGTTTTTTTTTTGTTTGTTTGTTTTTAATTTTCATTCATATATCTGAATACATAAGTGGCTTTCAGCCATATGGAATTATTATTATATGTGCAACTGATGAAGTATCATGTATTAGATTTTCCGTTTTCAGGCTAAGTGCACAATATTAGAAGGGGAAATATGGTCAAACACTTAGTTTGAAGTAATTCCATAATGAAATTGTTGACTATAATTACTTTAAATGTAATCCAGATAGATCCAACTGTAATAATTATGGAGCAGGGATGTATAGCAAGGCTGTCAGGACAAGGAAAAATAGATACTACTAAAAAAGCCTACGCTACCTCTCTATATAATGTATTAAATTTATCTTAAAAGCAATTCTCTGATAAGTACATATGTGTACTTAAGGAACAGAATCCTTTCCTTTTGCCTTTTACAGCCCATACCAGCACACTTTACACAGTTCAAAAATGTCGATAGTTCAGCGGATTCCTAAGTTAGCAAAGATCTTTTTTTTTTTTAAATACATTCAGCCTTGCATTGCTTCTGGATTTTCAGAAAGTTATTAACCAAATACACTATCTGCAGGACTGGGGTTTATGTCAGAGTTTAAATTACACTAAAATAAAAAAATGCAACCTCTAAATATGCCCTGATTTACCTGATTTTAGATGTTTACATCAGCATTTGAAGTCCTAACAAAAGAAATGCAGAAAGATGTATCAGCTAAAACAAAAAGGAATTAATAAGATACAAGTTGAAATATGGAGAGGGAGTGGCTACAAACATTAAGCAATTTGGGGCTAAGGGTGGGCAGAGGGAAGGGGAATGTTTGCATAATTAAAAAGTACAACAGCTGCTTCTTCTTCTTTTTTTCTCCCAAATCAGACATTTGACTTTCGTCAAACAATTTGTGAGCTATTATCAAATAGTGTCAAACCTAGCGAAAGTTTTCTGCTTTTTCAATTAATATCAAATTGAGGAAATGGCTCTTTGTGCCCCCCAGTCCAGACCATTCCAGTAGACTTCATGTAAATTCAGATTTCTTCACTGCTTACTAATGCAAAAAATGTGCTTATGGTTAACTATTAACCTATGCTTCCAAATAACACTAATGATTGCGATGTGCTGGAATAAATGCTCATGTTTCATGAGATGAGAACAGTCCTGTTCTCTTAAGCTTATCTAATCAAAGCCTAATCCTGCCTTTACAGCCTTTGTTAAATGCACTGGTATTTAATATGCATCAATAAATAAACTTTCAATTATTGTTCAGTGAGCATATCCAAAGATAGCAAGACAGTGTGAAACTACTGGTCTATCCAGCAATTATTCTAAATAAAGAATGCTGATGATGTGATTTTTTCCTCCTCTTATAATGAACAATTTAGATTTTCTGACATTCTTTGCAGCCTCATAATAAGGAAAAGAAATTAATCTAGACAAAATTCAAAGAATTTAATTTTTACACAATCTAAATACATCTCCCCACTATGCCTATAAATTTAATTATTTTATTTTAAAAACACATGTTCCATTCTAAATAAAAAAGACCAACAGATGAAATTTTTTAAGTATTTGTGAAAGGTATTTTGAAAAGCTTACAAAGTAGGTAGTGTGTGATATATATTATTCAGCTCTGACCCAGTACATTCTATTATCTCTTTAAATTGAATAGGCTTTCTTTTAGAAGCAGTCAAAAACAATGTGTCAAAAGCATATTCATTAACTACAGTACAAGTACAGTCCTATCAGGTTCTCTGTTCCATCCATGTCTATTTTGCCTTCTTTTTCCAAAGTTTCGCTGCTGCTTTAGTGCATTCTTTGCAGAGTCTTTCCCATGGCATCTGTTCATTAGTATCTAGTGAAACATCAATCTCCTCAAGTTTTTCTGCATCTCTGTAACAGAAGCTTTCAGTGTTTTGGTAACCTTATAAGCAAAACATTGCAGAACACAGATAGGGTTTGTTTGTTTGTTTTGTTTGACTTTTTTTTTTGTAATGAGGCAGTTAACCTGTATGCTGTCATGCAGTTCTATGTTACAAGAACATTAATATTTTTTGCTTTTAAAAAAGCTTGTGGTATTTCTCATGACATTAGAATAACTTCAGATGCTGATTACTTGCAACTGGGTCTTAGTGATTTGCTCTTCAGATTTCCAGCAGAATTTAACAAGGTGTGATTTCTGGAACCTTCTGATAGTATCTCATTAAAATTGCATTTTTTTAAATGCAATTATTTAAATACATGATTCCGATAATTTTTCCCAATTTCATTATATACTTACTCCCTCTAAAAGACAATGGTTGAAACAATTAGAAAAAAATATTATATTAGTGGTAGATGATAGAAACACATCTGACAAAACCTCAGTCTCAAAGCTGCATTTGTCAAAAGCACTTCTCTGAATAACTTTTCTAGGATAACTGTATAATTATTAACAGATATTTTTATCAAGTTGTCAAATTGTTTGAAAAATGAGAGAGAAAGAGAATGCTCAGGAAGAAAAAAATCCACAAGTAATCAATGGCATGCTCAGGAGGAGTGAGATTTGCAATAGTTGTACTAATAAAATATAAGGCTCAATTAGAGGTACTTTGCCATTTTCAGCCTAAATTGAAATGATTTGGTGATTTGCAAATACGTGAATCCAAAAAAAGAAAAAAATAGAAGAATCCAAAAAAAGAAAAAAATAGAAGAATCCAAATGCAAATGAGTGCAACCACAATAAAATATAATTGCAAATGAATCTGTTGCTTTATTCATTTATTGTGTAATTACTGCAATCCTTCCCACCTTGTTTTCAGTATTTCTTAATCATTAAGTCGGAAGCATGACAGCAGTGCCAGCCCTGGCATGATTCTCTTTGACTAAAACCTTGTAAATTAACACAATTAGCACAGCATCATCCTGCTAATTAACTTCCAGTGTCTGGTGCAGTGGTTTTGCAAACAAGGAAGAGGGAGTCAGAAGGGAATAAACATGCCATTCTGTTACCAAACTGTGTGCTGTGTTAGGTTTAGCTCAGCGAGGCTAAGCTGGCCATGTCAGATGCCAGAGTCAGGCAATGAAGAGCTAAAGGGGTTGGGGAGAGAAACAGGAGGGGATAGAAGCTGTCAAAATAGACTGCAGTAATTCAGAGGGGAGCTAGTGCCACAGATGCTTCATTTTGACTAGGCCTCCTCCTTATCAAGGAATCTGTGCCAGAGGGCACAAGACTGTTTGCAAAAATCACTTTTGGTAATACGAGAGAGATTAAGGAGGTCTATTTGATACAGCTGTACAAAACCCAGCAATGTGTCTACCGTGCATAGGTACAAGTTGGAGGGGGTTTTCTTAACGCTTGTAAATTGCTCTTACCTATTGCAGTGGATTGCAAAGAGGAAGGACAATTCACATCACATTATTAAAAGATTAATTGCTTTAGTATGACATATGCACTTTTTTTCTTTTTTTTTTTTTTTTTAATGATAGGTTTGGTTTTGGTTTTGTATTGCTTATTCTGGGGTTTTTTTATAGCTAGCTGTGGAAGCCACAGAACTTTTAGGGACTTGGCTTCATTTCTTTTTCCTTTTCTTCATCTTTTTTTTAGCTTTATTTTTTTTCTTTAACCCTCTTTCTTTGTACCCTGGAGGCTGTGAAGCAGAGGGGGGGAAGAGAAAGCACGCAAGGAGACCGACAGACAAGTCATGCTTGTTTTTTTTTTTCCAGACCCTCAACAACAGAACTGAGAGGCAGAAAGGAGCCAGTTGTAATTCATACCGAGTTGTAGGCTTTGTGTGATGAAAGCGACAGAGCGCTGCCTGGGAGATTGCTTTGCTGCACTCCACGAAGCAGATTTGAAACTGTCGTGGACCACTTTAGATGAGAGTTGGATTATGGAATGACCTGCTATGTCTGTGTCATATTGTTCTGCGCAGGGTGCATTATACTCTGCTAACTAGGTGTTCAGTACCAAATAAGAGAGGTATCCTAGATGTGATCTGTCAGCTGTGTCTCATATTTTTATATTGGTTAAAATATGAAACTGAAACTGTGATGAAAGAGGACAGAGCAGTTGGATGCCTTGTATGTTAACAGTAAATCTCCACTCAGAGTATTTAAAATGTACTGAGTTTTATTTAATTACTTCGAGAGCTGTAGCATTACCTATATTTTTTAAACAAAAAATTGACCCCCTCCTGAATTGGCAAAAAATTTGGCTATGTGGGTATGTCCCTGTAACAAACCAACCATACCGCTTCTTAAAAACATTACATTTTCTTTCCCTAACAACTGGTGGTGTTAAGTACAGTGTTTCAGAGAGCTGAAGAAGTTCACAGGCTGCATGTTTGAGAACTCATTTGAAAACACATGGAAAAAGCTGAGGTCACTGTTAACTGTGCTATTTCCTACTGCCCTAGGCTTGAAGATGCAGTGGACGCCGGAGCATGCCCAGTGGCCAGAACAACACTTCGATATCACTTCCACCACCCGGTCCCCAGCCCACAAGGTGGAAGCCTACCGGGGGCACCTGCAGCGCACCTACCAGTACGCCTGGGCCAATGACGACATCTCGGCTCTCACCGCCTCCAACCTTCTGAAAAAGTATGCAGAAAAATATTCTGGTATTTTGGAAGGCCCGGCTGAGCGACCCATTCTTAGCAATTACTCTGACACTCCCTCGGGGCTGGTGAATGGTCGGAAGAATGAAAGTGAGCCTTGGCAGCCATCCCTGAACTCGGAGAGTGTGTATCCCATGAACTGTGTCCCAGATGTCATCACTGCCAGCAAAGCTGGGGTAAGTGCAGCCCTCCCTCCCGCAGATGTCTCAGCCAGCATTGGGAGCTCTCCTGGGGTGGCCAGTAACCTGGCTGAACCCAGTTACTCCAGCAGCACCTGTGGAAGTCACACCGTTCCCAGTCTTCATTCAGGGCTCCCATCTCAGGAATATGCCACAGGATACAATGGCTCGTACTTGCATACCAGTTACAGTGGCCAGCCAGCACCTGCACTTCCATCCCCTCATCCATCCCCCCTGCATAGCTCGGGACTTTTACAGCCCCCTCCACCGCCGCCACCACCAGCCCTCGTCCCTGGCTACAACGGGACCTCCAACCTCTCCAGTTACAGCTACCCTTCCGCCAGTTATCCTCCTCAAACCGCTGTTGGCCCTGGGTACAGCCCTGGGGGTGCCCCGCCACCCTCAGCTTACCTGCCTTCAGGAATCCCTGCTCCAACCCCTCTGCCCCCAACCACTGTCCCCAGCTACTCCTACCAGGGCCATGGTCTGACGCCAATTGCGCCATCTGCCCTGACAAACAGTTCAGCCAGCTCTCTCAAAAGGAAAGCTTTCTACATGGCAGGGCAAGGAGAAATGGACTCCAGTTATGGAAATTACAGCTATGGCCAACAGAGATCTACACAGAGTCCAATGTATCGAATGCCAGACAACAGCATTTCAAATGCAAACAGAGGGAATGGTTTTGACAGAAGTGCTGAAACATCATCCTTAGCATTTAAGCCAACAAAGCAGCTAATGTCCTCTGAACAGCAAAGGAAATTCAGTAGCCAGTCCAGTAGGGCTTTAACACCCCCATCCTATAGTACTGCTAAAAACTCACTGGGTTCGAGATCGAGTGACTCGTTTGGGAAGTATAGCTCCCCAGTAATGAATGAGCATGGTGACGAGCATAGGCAGCTCCTCCCTCACCCAATGCAAGGCCCGGGACTTCGTGCAGCTACCTCATCCAACCACTCTGTGGACGAGCAACTGAAGAATACTGACACACACCTCATTGACCTTGTTACCAATGAGATTATCAACCAAGGACCTCCCGTGGACTGGAGCGACATTGCTGGCCTAGATCTAGTAAAGGCCATCATTAAGGAGGAGGTTTTATGGCCAGTATTGAGGTCAGATGCATTCAATGGACTGACTGCTCTACCTCGGAGCATCCTTTTATTTGGACCTCGGGGAACAGGCAAAACATTAATGGGCAGATGTATAGCTAGTCAGCTGGGGGCCACCTTTTTCAAAATCACTGGCTCTGGCCTTGTCACAAAGTGGTTAGGGGAAGGAGAAAAAATTGTCCATGCCTCCTTCCTCGTGGCAAGGTGTCGCCAACCGTCGGTGATTTTTGTTAGTGACATTGATATGCTCCTTTCCTCTCAAGTGAGTGAAGAACATAGTCCAGTAAGTCGGATGAGAACCGAGTTCCTTATGCAGCTGGACACTGTACTGACTTCTGCTGAGGACCAAATAGTAGTAATTTGCGCCACGAGTAAACCAGAAGAAATTGATGAATCTCTTCGAAGGTACTTCATGAAACGACTTTTAATTCCACTTCCTGACAGCACAGCGAGACACCAGATAATAGTACAACTGCTCTCACAGCACAATTACTGTCTCAATGACAAGGAGGTTGCACTGCTTGTCCAGCGCACAGAAGGCTTTTCTGGACTAGATGTGGCTCACTTATGTCAGGAAGCCGTGGTGGGCCCACTCCATGCCATGCCAGCCACAGACCTTTCAGCCATTATGCCCAGCCAGTTGAGGCCAGTTACATATCAAGACTTTGAAAATGCTTTCTGCAAGATACAGCCTAGCATATCTCAAAAAGAGCTTGATACATATGTTGAATGGAACAAAATGTTTGGTTGCAGTCAGTGATGCTACTTAAAAAAAAATGTAATGAATGTTGGCACACACAGAATCTGCTACATAGGGGTAGAGAACCCTTTTCAGTAGTGTTAAAATTGCAAAGGGTACTGGGAAGACTACAATTTACCTTGCCTCTAAAGAGCCAGGGTATACTTGAAGGAAAAGTGCATCAAACAAGAGCTGCTGATCTGAAAAAGCCACACGTGACAGAAAGCGCATGTTGATGCTCAGTTCTGTTCAAGCTAGACAATACTCACCAAGGAGCAAGGTGCAAGTGGGTTGATTTCAGAAGGACATGAACCCTGTGTGTTGATTCCATTCTGCTGTTCTTGAGATTTAGTTGCTGTCAAGTGCCTGAAGTGGTGCTTTATTTTTTGTTTGCCTCACAATTACATTGGTGGCATGTGCTAATATAAAGAGCTTTAACTTCAAACATTATTGGACTAAAGAGATGAACGGTTGTGTTGCGACAGAGAGCCAGATTTTTGCTATTCTAAGAGCAACAGTATTCCTCAATCCTGTCTGTTCTGTGGTGTTAAACTAAGAACAGGTAAAACAGGGTAATGGTAATCTGGACCTTAATTTCTGCAGTTCATTTCTTTTAATGTTCTGTCTGCAAAAACTCAGGAAAGTGATTGTGATTTGTACAGTACCTCAAAGGAATGTGTTGAAAGCACTATGTACTGCTGAGAGTTATAGGCTAGGCTTCAATGTTACTTTATATTAAATATGTATGTTTACCTCAACAATTGGAATATGGCAAGGAAAATTATTTTGAATGTATCCAGGAAAAAACTAAAGCGTGATATGACTGAAGCTTTACAGTTTTTAAAAATAGAAACAAAAGCATTTCCCAGTGTTCAGGAATGGTTCTTTTGCCAATTTGTCACATCAAACCAGAGCAGAATGATTTTTCTTGTTGGTAAACTGTAAGAGTTTTCAGCATATTGCTCCTTGATAATAACGTGATACAGTCTTTAGAAGGTGCATAGATGAATGAAAGAGCCACTTAATCGGTTTATGTTAGCATCTGAAACAGTCAAACGTAAGATTTGGTAGGATTCTGAGAGGCAAATTACCTTAAGCTGTGACGGCTGGCCTTTGTTGCATGGCTCTAGTCGTAGTTTTGAGGCTATTTTGGTGAAGCTGTAGGGAGTGGAATCAGTGTAGGTCGCTGGCAGAGCTATGGGTTGCAGAGCTGTTTATAGCAGTGCAGTGGACTGTGACCAAACAAACAGTACAAATAACAAAGCAAAACTGAACCCTCAAAGTACATTTACTTCCCTTCCCAAACTGTAAAGTTGAGTTTTTGTTGTGTACGTATGGCTTCATTGTCCTTAATGCAATCTTCATTTAGCATCCATTAAGAAATCTTTCAGGCTGGAGTGTGCCCACCATTATTTCTACCTCAGTTTTGTTACGTTTCTCTTGGAAAGCAAAGTAAGAAATAGGGCAAAAAACACCACCAACACAAGTCAGATTACATTAGGAATGTGAACCTGCTAAACAAGTTTCAGAGAGCTGCTGTTTTTTCCCCTGAAGTCAAGTTTTTCTCTGTTAGTGCTCTTTACCCCCTCCTTTTTCCTCCCCCAAATATACATATTCTGGTGTCTTCCTTCTGGAAAGACTAGCTGGCATGTGTGGCATTTTGCTCAGTTCTCCCCCACCCAGCTCCCCCTTCTTTTTATCCTTTAATGCTTTCCGTGCAACTCTTTTGGTGACAGCTGACTGATGTTGGGTAATGTCTCTGAGCAAGAGCAGTGTGTGTTGCAGCTGCCCAAAGCCTCTGCCATCACATGAACAAAACAGCCTTGCTTTTTTGAATGTATTTTTTGTTTACTTTAAGGAAACAGTAACAAAACTGTTGCAAAGCACTGGCATTTAATGTTTCTCTTAAGTAATGTACGTCCAGAACATTAAATAAATGCACTGAAAAGCCCCAAGAAGAGAGATACCAATCTGTTACTAGGTCATGTTTGTCTTCTCAAAAATTGTACAGACCTTGTCCGTTTTGTTAAATCGATGGAGACATTTAGCGTTCAGAAAGCTAATGAGGGATTTTGTGATATTGCTGGAAATTTATGACTCTTGATTATTACTTTTCTTTATTTTTCTTTTAAGATATATATATATATATTTAGATAGAACATGCTAAAAACAGAGCAAATAAACCAAAATCTAATTTAAGATGGATTCCTGGCAAACATTTTGTCTATCTAAAACTTTATGTTTTAAGCATAAAAGTACCATTTTAAAAACAGTGCCTTTCATTAAGGATATAGAAAGTAAGACTTAAGTACATCACCTGCTTTTCTTGTTTTTTCTTTTTCTTTTCAACAGCAATTACAGTCTATGATCCTTGTTATGACCCAGTCTTTCTGCTTCCCCAAACCTCCACAGGCTGCTTCTTCACCCCGGTCATTCCACCATCCTCGTATTTGGGAGATGCTGATGTCCCCATTAGCTGTAGGTTCACACTGATCACACTGGCAAGTACACTGTTGCAGATCGCTGACCCAATTTCTGTCTTAGACACTGCCTTTCATATCTGCCATTGAGCTGTGCTCATTTAAAAGGCTCAGACAAGTTTTGATAAACTGTTTCTCCCAACTATATTCCTAACATTTTTTTTCAGCTTGTAAAATGAAAACTACGCACTGGGTGTTTTTTCCCCCCTCTTTTTATCCTGTAGCAAAACCAAAAGCAAACAGAATTATAGACAGTCCCTTTCTCTTCCAGCTTTAAGTCATTCTCTCTAAAAAGTCACTCTGGGAAATGGATTTTTCAAATGTTAACCAAAGTGAGAAGCAGGCAGAAACTGAAGTGGTGTGAAAATGCAGGTTCCACACACACATGCTCACGTTCTCCAGGTCTCAATTCAGTTTTGGGCGGCAGAAGTGGAAAACTTCATCCTATCATGGCTGCTGTAAGGAGAGGAAAACAGAGCCAGATTGTTACCCAAATCCTTCCTTACCAGCAGCTGTCCTTGGTATAGCTTTGGGAGGGTGCCTGTTGAATTTGGTGAGAGCTTGGCCAGGAACTGCTAACAGGAGGCACCTCAGCCCTTCTCCAAGTTGGTTTCTGGCCACTCCTTTGACAGAATTCAGGGCTGAGCCGGCTAAACCCCCTGCCGTGTCCTGTCCTTATTCTTTCCTTCCTTCTCTCACATTCAGTCCCTGTTTTGTCCCTAGTGATCAGGTTTTGGCATGCTGCTGGTCCTTCACCCCTCTCAGCAGCCTTCTAGTCACTGAAGCACTATCCTGAACTTGAGCGGGTCCCAAAGGGTAGGATTGTTTTTGAGAAGAGAGAAAAAATACGTTTTAATGGTGTTTTCAGGACAAAATATTTGCTGGTCTTAGACGTTTCCATGGTGGAAAGCTGTTTGTTGTCTTTTACAATTGGGCAAAGCTGGGGGCTGCTGCCACAGAAATGCCCAGGTGTTTGGCTGGGGCTTCCTGCCACTGGCACAACCCTGAATTTTAAGGAACCTGAAATTGTTAAAGAGCATCTGCTGTGTCAGCCTATCACTGCAGATGCTTTATGTCATATTTTTATGTGTGGGTTCCATTCTGCATCAGCTCCTTTTCTTCCTTGTACCTTCAGTAACAGCTATAGCAACAAAAGTAAAATAAATTGGAGGAATATTCCTGCAAGCTGAAGGATCAATATCAATTCAAGGAGGAGTTCATAATGACCTTATGTGAGACAGAAATGGAAATACTCTATACTTCTGGCATGTTTCTCTTCAAAATATTTAGAACATTAGTGACAATATATAAAAGTTTGCTGACTGAGCTGATCAATGGAATGTGAAGGCAGTTTACTTTAAGGCTATTTACTTTCACATGGATTATTTATCTGTTAGTGAGTCTGTATTCTACTCAAATGCAGAGAGATGGGCAAAATGTTTTCTTGAGCATTACAAACCTACCAAGGGGAAAATCAACCATCTGACTAAAATACATAGGCCATACACCATCTGGGTGTCTTTACCAGCTGTTTGGAGGCTGTGCTCTGTAAAATGGTACAAGGTCATATTTAGGTGGGTTTTCATAGGATGTTTCTTTAGGGGATCGTCTAGTTAAAGAGTTGCAAATTAATTCCTGCATCAAGATGTTAATACATTGAAAGCAAATTTGGGGATATGACCAGGGTTTTCACTGTCTGCAAATACAAATGACTTCAGGTAAAGGGCTGTTCTTACAATCCCCCTGCATTTTTCTCTCAAGCACTCCATCACAAGGGAGAGTGTATTACTCAGATCTGAAGGATACACTTTGTCACAAAACAAGGCCACCAAAAGTTGTAGGGCCTCCTACGCTTTCACTTACACCAGTTTGAAGGTGGTATAACCCTTTTGACTTAAAGGAATTACTCCTGATTTCTGCCCTTGTTAGAAAAGTCATCCCTCCAATGTATAATAACCTATATCTGTTGGTTTTCATCATCAGCTCTGA